>NC_137606.1:33598326-33680826 GCF_963280865.1 Gymnoscopelus braueri
GAAACAATTCAGTCTCTTGGTGAACATTACATTCTCTTTGCCCTAGCCAGAAAACCCAAAGAACAACACATCAAAAACAGATTGAAAAAGATGAGTGGTTCAACTGTTTCATTCAGTGAAGAAGATTATCATCTTGCAATAAGGGTACATTTTCCTACTGAAAAGAACGGAACTACTTGAATAGAAAGATTTTTAAATAATTCAAAAGAGTGGATATTTCCATCATCATCCCTGATTGATGTTCAGAACAGCTGAAGTGTGTACCCTCACCGGATGCACAGGTTTGGCTCTTACGTTTCTGCCCTCCTTTCTCAAGTACTAGGGGATGATTACAGATATTCACAAATAGCAAGTGGTACTCCTCTTTTCTTCCCGTTAAACCTGCAATTGTATTTCCATTCTATGATCAGCTGCTAGGCCCACTGTTTCAAGAAAGAAAGTTTAAATAAAGAGAAGAAAAATCTTGCCTACAAAAGCACACTTCAAAAAGATTCTTAGCTTCCAGCAAGGGCTGTATCAACGGCAGACGATCTTGGTACAATAGAGTGAAATTTAGTTGGCGAGACTATGATGTGCTGGCACATACTGTCCAGGTACCATTTAAAAAAGATTGACCTGTGAGAGAAAGAAAGAGAAATGACATTTCTGTGGGATTTGTTGAGCAGGTGTGAATCTGCAGTGTGTGTGTGTGTGTGTGTGTGTGTGTGTGTGTGTGTGTGTGTGTGTGTGTGTGTGTGTGTGTGTGTGTGTGTGTGTGTGTGTGTGTGTGTGTGTGTGTGTGTGTGTGTGTGTGTGTGTGTGTGTGTGTGTGTGTGTGTGCGTGCGTGTGTGCGTGTGGCTGTGTGTGTGATTGTGTGAGTGAGTGAGAGAATGTGTATGCCTGCATGTGTGGCGGGCGGGGGTTAGAGGTGGCCCATAGAGCATTGTGGGTAAAGTCAGTGCTGCTGAGGTTCCATATAGCTGGAATGAGGAGTACTGCAGCACCGCCGTAGCTGAGACACAGGTGCAGGATGAATTAGACAATAAGGGGCGTGAAAGTAGTAAATTCACAGGAGCGGAACGGTCACTCGGGGAGAGAGAGTGAGAAAGTGAGGAGAGATGGAACAGGAGAAAGAAGGAGAGAGAGGGAGAGAAAAGAGAGAGAGAAGGAGAAGGTTATACGGGAACGTTTTAAGGGTTGGATTTGCAGTGTCACGCCCCTCCAAACAAGCCCTCGATAAAATGGCAGAGTGAATACATCAGCGGGTCCCCATGACAACTGAAGAGGAACAAATGTCACGCTGTGCGCCGGATGACTGGCAGGCGCCCGCTCCCTTCATCCCTCGCCACAGCCAGCCGTGGCAAATGCCACAGGATGTATTATGCAGATGCTGCAGCCGCGCCACACCAGTCCGGGGAGAGAGAGAGAGAGAGAAAAACACACAGAGAAAAAGAGAGAGAGACTCAAAAGAGCAGAGAAGTTGAATTCAGAGCTTTAGCATGCCCCAGCAGCTCTTATACACCCGTCCAACTGAGGTTTCCATTTGGGCTCCATTTGGAGCTTTTCCCTAATTTACTACTTTTCACTTGAAGTGACTGATGTCTTTGCCCTTCATACTAATGCTTCCCGTGGGTGGCCATTTATAATTGCTAGGAGTTGAGCCTGGCTTCTACATTAAGCGTCATCATCAACAATTTGAAAAAGCCATCACCATTTAAGTATATTCATAACCTTGGGGTACAGTCTTTCCACATATTTCCTAAATGCAGTGTATTGGGGGTTTCCAGCTGTAGAGGTAAACCACTCACCCACCACTGCAGAGGTACGGGTTAAATTCCCAGCAGCGGTGCCTCTGGCTTGGCTGGGTACTGACTAGCAACCCCTACTGGTTATTGGGCTTGTCTGTTCAGTGGAGAGGGGAACCAGAGGAGATAGCATGAACCCCTGTGTGCATTGCAAAACTCCTCGCTGTCAGGTGAAAATGGCGACTTAATTGGAGGAGGCATGTGGTTGTCCACACTGCTACCCAGACCAGCAGTGGGGTGGGAAGCAACAGAGACAGCAGTACACAGGGTTAAGTGGCAAATGATTAAATTGGGAGAAAAGAGAAATGATAAAAGGAAATTAAAAAAGAAAAGAAAAGAAAAACTTTTTGCCCTGTTAGCGAGAGTGTGGGGATCTAAGGATGTCTGTCTGTCGGTCTAAGTGGTTCAAGCCACTTAGGTTGCATTTGATGTAAGGAGCAAGAAGGCCTATAGTGGCTGCTAGTGGGGCTTTTAGACTCTTGTTAATACTCTGGAATCACTGTTCCTCACTGTTGACATTGGTCTAGCTCCCCTCTATCTGAGCAGCCCAGGAGTCCTGTAAAATGCCATCACCATAATCAATGGACAGGTTGGCCCCGCCGGGGGTTGGCGGCCTTTTCACCAACCCTGTTTGTTTTAGTCCTCCGCAGCTCAAACGGGCTTTAAAGAAAGACTGTTCTGCTGGTGCATTGGTCAGGTTATTGATTGCAACCTGCTCGCTACTTTGTTTGTTTGTTTATTTCACTGTGTACTCCCATGGGCTTCTGGGGTCTTAGCGTCAGACAAAATCTCCATAACACGAGGACAAGCCGTCCTGATAAATAAGGTCACGCCTCTTGTCCCTGTATTGAGAGCTTGTATCTCACACAGTCCTCCACTTTCTGGGAGAACAGTCGATAAAAAATAAAAACATTAAAAGAATAGGAACGTCCTTATGTCCCTGACAATGTCAGCAAAAATGTCCAAATGCTGTTGTCAGGTTTGTGTCAGTTTGCTGGAATTGGGCCATGTCACCAGTTCCTCTTTCCCACAGCCTCATCACCTGGGCAAAGAATGGGTTAAATATTCTCCCTGTCCCCCTCTGCCTCTCTGCTCTCAATGTGTGTGATCCAGGTCAAGGCAATTTGCTCTGCTGGCCAGTTCATTTTCAGCACACATTAGCATGCAGAGGCTCGCCCGGGCAACATTGCTCTAGGCCTGTTTCCTCTCCCTCGTCACCTATAGCTAACCTTTCAGATGATACAGTTCTAAATAATTGGCCCCGATAATTAATCCTTGTGAAATGGCATCTTTAATAAGCATAAATTGCATTTAACAGGATTTCGCTTAAGCGTGCCTTTTTAAAATGTAATCAACGCATACGATTAAGTTTGAAAATCGACCAGGGTCTGGAGAGTTCTTGAGGCATCAAGCTGCAGTGTCTATTTTACGCTGCTTCCCAGCAATCACCTTTGCGCCAAAGATTTATTTTCAAAATATTGATGGGAAAAGAGGGCTGTTGGCAGAGGAAAGAAGTGAGCAGAAGGAAGTATATGTTCACAGCTGCTCCCTGCTGTGTTTAGGGACTATTTCTGACACAGGGGAACACACAGCTTTGTGCTGGGGAGAGGAGGGCAAATTAGGGCCCTGAAAGGCATAGCCCTCCTACGGAAACAATCCTAGAACCCTCAATCAATGGAGAGGGGAAAAAAACTGTCTGCCAGACAGTGGTCCGCCGAAAGGGAGCCTGAAAGGAATCCCTAATGGAAGGTGGCACTGGACCTTGCAAAAAACACTGCCCCATTTCCTCTGTGGGTAAGAAGTTTAAGAAAGTGACTGGCCAGTGTGTTGATATCAGCTTAGGTATCAGAAACAATCATGCTTTCCTGAGGTATGAAACTATTAGTGCAGTTACTGCATAATTGCAGCTGTATTGCCTTTATTGTGATCATTCACTGACTTTCTGTCAATTTCCATGAATTGTATTACAGTATTTTAAAGTGAAACAGTTCCTGTAAATGATAGTGTCATGGTGATTTACAATGTTTAAAGCCACAATCTATAGAGGTTTGTCTCCAAACTACAGTAACACGTTGTGACCCTCAAAATGACTTTACAATGAAAAAACTAAAAATCACATAATTTCCAAGTGACAGAAACTGTTCTGAAGAGATTAGCTTGCCCGGTGGAGTTTAGAGGATTCTCCGTGCCACTTCAGGCCTGTAAACCACTTAATCTGACCATGGGAGTAATGTAGGGCGTTTCAGATGGAGTCATTCGTCTTTAATGGCTGAGGACAGCAGACAGATTGTTTGCCGATGGCATGGCTTGGGGCATGTGCTGGAATATGCTGCAGGAAGCAATTCTACTGACTTACATACTTGGATGTCTTGTTTTTTTTTTTTTTTTTTTTTAACTATTTGGCAAGTTTTTTTGTTTGTTTGTTATCTTCTATAAACTATTATTTTCATTACACAAGCAGGAAGATATGGAGAGGACAGCAAGAGTCCTACAGATTTTAAATACATGTTTTATTATTATTGTCAATTATTGACACCAATGCCTCTGATTGGCTAGAGGGACGCGTGACGACATAAAATTCTATAAATAGGTGTGTCACTTCAAAAAGCCCTTACTTTTTGAAGTGAGGTAAAACAGGATCAATCAGACTTGATTGGAGCAGTACCTTCAGTAAGTCCAAGTCACCCGTCTGTGCGTGTGTGTTTCCCTCTGAGAACACCTAACATTGGTCAAGCAAAGGCGCAGAAGGCCAAAGCTAAGAAAGCATACTCATCTACAATTGTAACGTAGAAGAGGACTAGAGTTGAAATGATCCCACAACAAAGCCGAACTCTTAATAACGTGTCAATATGTTGACATCAATGTCTCTGATTGGCTAGAGGGACGCATGACGAAATACAATCCTATAATAAAAAGGTGTGTCACTTCAAAAAGCCGTTTACGTTTTTGAAGCGAGGTAAGACAGGATCAATCAGTCTTGATTGGAACAGTATCTTCTAGTCCAAATCACCCGTCCGTGCGTGTGTGTGTCCCTTTGAGAACACCTGACATTGGTCAAGCAAAGGCGCAGAAGGCCAAAGCTAAGAAAGCATACTCATCTACAACAGTAACACAGAAGAGGACTAGAGTTGAATTGATCCCACAACAAGACCGAAATCTTAATACGTATTAATATGTTGACACCAATGCCTTTGATTGGCTAGAGGAATGCATGACGAAATACAATTCTATAAATAGGTGTGTCACTTCAAAAAACCGTTTACGTTTTTGAAGCGAGGTAAGACAGGATCAATCAGTCTTGATTGGAACAGTATCTTCTAGTCCAAATCACCCGTCCGTGCGTGTGTGTGTCCCTCTGTGTGTTACTCTACTGTATCTCATTAGTTATTGCTATGATAATATAATTGCTATAGTCTGCTGGCGGAGACTTGTGCTCCGAGGAGCACATTTTCTAGTTATTATTATTATTATTATTATTATTATTATTATTATTATTATTATTATTATTATTATTATTATTATTATTTATTGGTATTTATTTATTTTATTCAATGATGTTACATAGATGTTTATTATATCACTGTGAAGACTGGCTGGCCATTCATTAAACTGCCATGGTACATATCATGAGACTGATGTGTAGCGTCATGTAACATGCAGAAAACTGTATTTACCATTCTTACTGTGCTTCTCTTCCTGAAGGATCCTCATTCAGCCAACACAAACAACCTGCTTTCTCACTCTCTAATACCATTATCTGACTTTGATCTGATTAGCGGGAAGAAAGTTGGGATGGGGAATTGAATTGCGTTAGCTTCCCATGCAGATTTCTGTGTGCATTCCCAGCCGTTGATTATGATTGGTGTGTTATTGCTCGCCGGAGCATAACAAATGTCTGTTATGTTGTTTTGCTAGCGCTAATTCAATTGGCACATTGTCACAAAAGTAATTATCTGTCATTTATATTTATGCCATAAGCACGTAAGAGTGCACCTGCTGCCTGTGGCAGAGCTAAAAATAAATCAAGCGCTCCCTAAGTTCTCTGACTCTACAGATACTGAAGGAGGTAAGAGGCTGGCGGTTATAAGCAAGTTTTCTACTTCAAATTAATGTTAAACCGTGCACACCTGCTAAGATTTGAAGAATGCCCTTCAGCACAGATGTTCTTAAAATACATCTTCAATTACTTCCATCCATCTATTTTCTTAGTTGAATTGTTCCAGACATGAGAAAACACAATACAATTTGTAAAGAGATCCTTCTTTCTTAAATGTTTGTTTCAATGGGCAGCACATTGGAGACAAGGAAAACAGCGCAGTTCAGATTTGAACCCACGGCAACACAGCTATTTGTATCTATATTAAAACCCAGCAACAAGATACATTTGCCATAGTATTGTCACAGGGTGTGCCAACTCACTTGGCAGGATTTGGGCACACTCACAGTTATATTTCATTGTCATATTATAATTATACTTGTTTTGTTCAGAGAATGGTTTTACATGTTTGTGGTTAATGTTGTTGGTTAATGTTCATTACATGTAGTCATTTACATATTGGTGAGCTTTGTTGGATCCACTTTTATTGTGAAATCTATAAATAGAGTTTCCTAGCCTAATATAAATGCGCAAAATCTCTGTCCATTCCGTCTGTCCGTCTGTAGTTCATGTAAATCAAGTACTGACCGACTTTATACTCGCCGTGCACGACGTCAGCGATGATATGAGGGAGTACCGTGCACGGCATCAAGTCGACCGATACACTATAAACATATATAGACATACAGTATATGGATATCCGGTTGTCCATATATGGGCATGCCCGTTTATTGGACCGACCTCTTCAAACTTGCCGCACGCATCGGCGAGGACCTGCGGGAGTGCGGGCCCGCCGTCTAGTCGGTCGGATAAGTGGTTGTCCTGAACCGCCAATATGACCGCTAAGCCCATATATAGAGATCAAGTTGTCCAGGGAACTCCATGTATGAGCATAAAAGGGACACAGGCAGACAGGTATGAAACAAGACCAGGGGACCTGGTTCTGCCAGACCCAGAATAAGTACTTTATAAGATCAGAGCACTACGTCACGGCTAAGCCGGGCTTCACATGACGTGTCAGCCTGTGTCTATGCCCATGTATGGACGAAAGGGGGACAAAAGATGGACAGACATTTATCCCTATATGGACGAAATAGGGACAAAGCCTCATGTAGGCCGACCCTCTGGGTCTGGCAACAAAAAATATATCTAAAACCTCAAATCCCCATGTATGGAGTAGTAGTACCCTAATGTCATCAATATCACATCGTAGTACTGGTGTCATAGATTGGCCATGCCCGACGCAGAACTCCACTATGCGCATTAAAAGGGACACAGACAGATACAGAAATCTCCATATATGGGCATAAAAGACAGACAGGTACAATGGGTAGTCTGACAAAGCGTACAATGGGTATTGCATAACTGGGCGGGGCATGCGTTTCCAACTCGCATCGTTCTCAAGTAGGCCGGTGCCCAACAAGCACCATTCTAGTATAATAACATTGCCTACAGGGTGGGTGGACCGTGGGTAGTCATACCAGGGGACCACACGTTGTTGAGGAACACTGTTGCCAATCCGCACCAAACTTGGTACAAAAACTGTTCAGCGGTCTGCCATGAGAACATTCACACCACGGGGGCCCCAGGAGCCACATGTTGTCGAGGCGCACCGTTGCTCCAATCCGCACTAAACTTTGCACAAACACTGTTCAGTGGTCTGTCGTGAGACTAGAAGGGGCAGGTTGTACAACCGAGCTTACTGTGTCAGGGGCCCCCAGGGGCCACACATTTTCGAAGTGCACAGTTGCTCCAATCCACATGCAAACACTGTTCATGCGTCTGCTATGACAATAGTCACACCAGGGGCCACGTTGTACAACCCAGCTTTTGGGGCACACCTTCAAAACGCATTTGACTTCTGATCGTAGGGGGTGCCACAAATCTGTGAAACGTCGAACCGTATATTGTAGCAAGCTATTTTTCAACACGTTGTTCCAATCCTTGGGAACCGACTTGCATCGGCGAAAACCACATTTCTCAAAATGGTCTACTTTTTATCGCTTTCATAGTCAGTTCGTTGACACGCTTTAACCTGCCGGCTTTAACTACTTTATCATATTTGCCAATTTGGACAGGCATGGGTGCTACAGTCAGTCAGTTACATTCCCACCCTGGATTTGTGTTCCCAGTCTGGCCCTGTACAAATATAATTTACATAAGACATTAAAGGGAATGAAACCCAAGGCTGATTTTGTAGTTTGTTTTCCAGTACAGGAATTAAGTATTAAGACTGACCTTATAGCACACCATGATGCAAGAGACGAATGAATAATGGGTATGTTAGATTTAAATGTGTCGATATGCATTGAAAATACTATTGACTGCTGTCTATGCTTGCACATTGGCACACCCATGGCTCTGGGCACTAGCCTGGTAAACCCCCCTCCCTCCGGAAATCTCATTTGCATTTGGTTTCAGGAAGGAGGGTCTGGGATTGCTCACAGAGTAAAGCTGCCCGAACCACTGCGCATACGAACCAATCAGCGGCTGCTAGGGGCGGAATCATCCAATCACCTGCCTAGTAGCTTGAAAAAATGAAACTCCGTCTGTCATCGATTCTGCGCCCGGAGTCTCAGATGCAAGTACGCTGTGAAACAAAATGTGTGTCGCAAGCTTCTTCCATTTGACGGAGTGAGGTTATCTGGGCACACCTAAATCTAAGAACCCATTATTAATTTAATTAGCTGCAGCTGTGTTGCTTACTAGCCTACCATGTTTTTAATTTTCTGTCGTTTTTACCTTGAACTTGAAAACAAACTACAGTCTATAACGGTTTCATGCCCCTTGATCACTTTCCTTGATTATACCTTTTCTCCCCATTGCTCTATACCTTTTCAGACATGCACTCAATGCCAAATCAATGTCATCACATCATGCACCACATCATGCACCACACAGACACAACAATGGGGGAAGTTAGGTGCATGCCTAACTAGGTGTGTGCCTAACCTGGCAGAGCTTTGCACTCCACTGAGCTCCCCTTTCTAGTTTCCTATGGAGGGAGTGTGCCCGATTCAAAAAGATACACCTGTATGCATACCGCATCCATGAGCGCGCTGCTCATAACTTACTGTATACAGTATGATGCATGCATCCATATAAATTGGGTACCCATTATAATCTTCCCAAGACTGTCAAAAACAAATATGTGCATTCTATTCTGTAACTATTCCTGAAATAACTAGCCTATATACAGTACAATTTATGTTTGTTGAATATGAAAGTGTTACTGTTATGGGAGTAACAATGGGCATTGATGGCCTACTTGCGGAGTTTGAAGAAAAGTGAGATCATCAAAATGACATTTCAAAAAGCAGGTTTACAAGTTTAGCCAGATAATGGCTAATAATAATGCCTACTAGTGATACGGACATAAATCTGTCAAATGAAAACAGTGAATATTAGGTTTAGACAATAACAAAGTGCTGTAGCACTTTGTTAGTGTTGTTGACAATTGCTCAGTTGTGCTCAGTTGCCCTCCAGATGTCAATCATTTCCCCCCAGAGCATATTAGTATTATAGAAATGCAGACCATTTAATATTACTTTTAAAATACTATAAATGAGAAATATGGAACTCCATTCCATATCATAGGAAGTTTTGTTATGAGAAATCCTTGCCGACCTACACTATAGATAGAGAGGCTAAAGTGCCAGATTAGATAAGTGCCAGGGTCAGGCTGGGCCCAATTTCGATCTATCACTACAAGAACCTTTTAGCTCTTCATTAAAAATACAGCGCAGCAGGCAAAGTATGGGCCACAGTGGTGAGTAGCCACTAACCATACAGCCTCTCATTATTTCTACCCTACGAGCCATATAACAGTTCTGAATGAATAACAAATAGCACTTCCACCGAAAACCAAGCAATAAAAAACTGAAAAATGAGTGCTGCTCATCTCAATTCACTGGATTGTACAACAAACCCCCCCCCCCCCAATATGTTAAAAGATTAATATCATTATGTACAAAATGACATATCTCACAATAAAATAGCAGAAAAGGTGAGGAAGTTGGGCTATTTCACTTTAAAACACTTCTGAAGTCATTTTAACGTCTACTCGAGCTTTTGACATATATAGGATCCAGGATCTGGGCGTGGGCTCTCTGCCAGTGAGGGGCAACGACAAAACACAGTTAACATTTGGGAAACATGCTGTTGCCACACACCCTCACTCACTGTATGTATGAATCAACCAGCAGCTAGAGTCATTTGTAAGTACTGTGATGTGATGACGTGTGGACAGACTGCAGACATAAGTTTTGGTCCAGGTCAAGGAGAAGAGGGCATCTGCTCCTCCCTCCCGGCAGCACACAAGTACTGTAACTACTATGTTTACACATTTCACAACCAATGTCCAACTGCTTGTAAAAAATATTTTATATTTCTCTGTGTTCAAGCATGTGTTGCATCCCATAAGCCTGCAGTGCAGAGCTATCGGACCTGGAGGGAGCTCTTCGCCACTGCTGTGGAGTCTGGCTCTCGTGCTGAGTAAACATGTACACATACCTACACACCCCCGGCATACACGTAACGATAAGACATATTCTGTGACCATATTGAGTTTTTAAACTGCCTGTTTCCCTATATTTATTAGCCGGCGATGGATAATATCAATTGGGAATATGGCAATATCAATGGGGATAGCAGAAGGAAAGTGTGATCATTATCTGTAGCCGCATGGCTTAACAGCTTTGGGAAATCTATGCGACTCCTTCCACCATGTCATTTACTCATCTCTCGATCGCAGCTTAATGCTCTCAAGGAGAGCCTGTTCCCCTGTCGTCAGCAGAGGTATGCTTAGTCAAGGAGAATTTTTATTTCCACCAGGCCGGACAGCCGTAGGCCGGAGACTCTGTTTTCTCCCCTTTCCGTCTGTGTGTATGTGTCTGTGACCAGCTAATCTGCGGCACCGCTGGACCTATCAGCGTGAAACATTGCACGCACACTCCCAGTAGGCAAAGGAAGAACATCAACCCCACATTTGTCAAATCGGCCTCATGTTGGCGTTATAGCAGCCGGCTTTACGTTTTGTTCTTTGACCCCTGAACCCTGGATTCCTTGGATCATGATGCAACTCACCATATAGATTTTACCCCATTTTGTGTTTTCTTCAAAACACACTTTTTGCTACTCTAAATTGTGTCCAAAACTCACACAAATTGTTACACATTATCTCTGGAGTCATGTGATCAAGATGTATCAGTCAGATTGGTCAGATTCCATTCCAATTGGCTATAACTGCCTTCCAAAGTTTGTGGGTCCTGGGTAGGCAACCCGGCCTGGCGGAGACCTGCGCTCCAATTCAGAGGAGCGCACTTTTCTAGTTTTACAATTTCTTTGCTAATGGAAGCTTAGCTACACATGGAAATATATGTAGACCATCAAGTTTTTGTTTTATAGCCGGATGGCCGAAGGCCGGAGAGACTATGTTTTCGCTCCCACCTGTCTGTGTGTCCGTGTGTCTATGTGTCCGTGAGCAGCTAATCTCCAGCACCACTGGACTGATTGGTGTGAAACTTTGCACGCAAACTTCCATTAAGCCATGGAAGAACCTACACCCAATTATTTTCAAATTGGCCTTATGGTGGCGCTATAAAATCCCACTTCCCATTTTGGCCGAGAACTCTTGAACCGTAGGTCGTACGGATTCCTTGGATCAGGACACAACTTCCCATATAGGCCCCTGGCCATTTGTTCCAGACTATATTTTCTGCCATTTTTCTTTTTTTGCTACTACTACATAAAAATTTGGTGGATCTCCAGTTTTGCTGATGCATATGAACACAACTCTACAAGCATATGAAGAAGGAGCCGTTGACCCCAGAGGTCAAATGCCCCAAACAGCTCTGTTTACACACATCCTGGAGTCTACGTGCCCCATGCACATGCACACAGAGTTTCCTAGACCAACTGGCCCAAAGTTGCACGTTCATATAATGTCAATGTAAGTTCTTTCTTGTGTCTGAGTAGCTCAGTTGGAAGAGCTCTTGACTCTGAACCGCAAGGTCATGGGATTGAATCATGGCAAAAGCAACACAGCATATGAGTAATTTAGTTCCCTGGTGTATAGATGGGTTTCCTGTTTGTAAACATGAGGGGATGATGCGCGCGCAGTGGCGGGATGAGCCTGTAGAGGGCGCTATTACCCGCAGCAGCCCTGGCCATTGTACATTCAGAAAATAAATGGTCTTCACCAGGTTTAATGAAAGTAGATTAAATGATGCAGTTTGTAATATCTTCTTTACTCAATAAAAATGATTTGTCGAAAGTTGGATCTGTTTGTATATAATAGCAGCATTATGCCTATTATGCCTATAATAGCAGCATTATGCCTATCTAAATCCCGAAAATAACGAGAGAGTGAATGGCGCTTCCGGTTCGTTCTCCCCCGCGCATGCGCAGATCGCGCACTCTGCTCTGTGATGACGTCGCGCGGAAACCCATCTATAGAGCATTGTTACAGGTATAGATAGACTCATGTGTTTGTTAATGTTGCTACCCTTTAAATGGCCATGGCCAATAACGTGGCATCGGGCGCTTAAAGTTAAATATTTGAAAAACTACACATTATTTCAAAGAAAAAGCCACCAGGCCACTAATGAGTTGTGAGTGAAGACAGGTGTGATTGGTGATGAGTGAGAGCAGGTGAGAGGGGTGGATCCAATCCATGGGAATAGGGGGAAGGTTGCTGACTAGATGACTCTTTTCTACACCCACCCTCACTAACCTTAACCTCAGTAAAACAACGACCTAACCTCAAGAAACACTATTTGTAAAACTAAGAATTCCAAATGATGATCACCTCAACGCATTGTTGGGGACAGGGAACGAACCAACGACCTATGGATTCACAGGCTGCCTCTCTTCTCATTGAGCTAGAGATATGGCCTCCCGGATGGTGTCTGTTGATATCTATAGTTTTTTCCGTCCGTTATGAACCAAGCCTCTGTTTCTCTAACTACTCTAGAGTTTTTTTTTGTCTTCTCGGGATGGAAACTAGTGAAAATAGTCGATCTACAAGCTCACAACACGTTGCTATCTGAAAAGTTGTGAGATTGTAGATCGGCTATTTTCACAAGAAAGTATGTCATACATAAAAAACAACTACTCTCAAAAAAGTATTTGATGTTATTTTTTAAAAATTGCACATGTCTGAATTAACAGGGTCATGTTTTGTACAATGCAATTTAAATGTAAACTGTAAAGAGTGGGGTTTGAACCGGGGACCTTCGGAACAAGAGGCTATCATTTTACTGATTGAGTTATTCAATCCACAGCCTTAGACAGTGAGAAAGGAGAATACAAAAAAAAAAAAAAGGGGGAATGAAGTACGTCATACATTGAAAATAACTACTCTCAAATAAGAGTTTCATTTAACAATCGCACGTTTATTCATTGATACAGTCATGTGCAATGCAATTGAGATGAAGTCTGCATGAGGTGGGACTTGAACTGGCGACACTGTGGTTTCAAGGCAGATGATTAAGTGATCAAGCCATTGGACCAACAGACCTGAATTGGTGAAAAAGGAGGTCACAAATTTGACACAGTTTCACGCAAATTGCTCAGAAATCCTGGGTTTAAATGTTTTTCAAACTGCTCAATATGGCGTAAAATCTAAGGGCGGAGCTTACTGGTCAAAGTGATAGATGTGTTCCTCATGAGTCAAGGCACATGTGTAAGCAAGTTTCACGGCTGTCGGCCAAACAAGGCATTACTTTTGCCTGTTTAAAGTTAGCATTTTCAAAGAATAGCTATAGCGCCCCCCTTTGACCAATTGGAGTAAGATTGGTTTCAGTGATACTCGGAATGACCCTCTACATTATTGCAAAGTTTCAAACAAATGTGAGTCTGCATGTACGTGTTAGTGGCAGACGAATAATTTTCATAAAACTGCAATATTAATTGGCTCATAAAAGCTTAATGTTTTCACTTAGAAAAAATCCACGCCATGTTTTTGTCGGCATAGGTCCAAAGTACATGTGTAGACAGTTTTGTGCAGATTGCTCAAAAATCCCAGGAGGAGTTTGATTTGAACTGCTTTTCATATAATTCATGTTAGTTTCATGGCTGTGGGTCAAACAGGGCATGAGTTGTACCTGTTCAAAGTTGGCATTTTCAATTGAGTGCTACAGCGCCACCCTTTGGCCGATGGTTGTGAGTTTCGGGTCTTCGCCGTTTGGCATAGCCCTCTACCATATTGCCGAGTTTCGTAAAAAGCGTATGCACGGTTGGGCCAGAACTGAAAAAACGGCGGAAGAACAAGAAAGCCAAGCAACGCAATAAGGCTTCGAGCCTGATAGGCCTCGAAACCTTAATAATGCCATAATTTGCAGTCATGTGACAGTTAGCTGTCACAGGGAGAGCTCCGCTTCCAACCAAATGGCCTGCGACCTATGACCTTGAGATCATCGATCCTCAAGCACTCCTCAAAGATTGGAGGCAGAGTTCTTTTCATACTGTATGTTCATAGTTATTAATCCATATTAAACAAGTGGTTATTACGTGTCCTACTGTGTAAGCTTGCTGTTATATTTGTAACATTCAAGTATGACTAAGTACAACTGTTTATCATACTTTCACTTATGCATGAAGGTACATTTATATTATCATTTGATTATTATTATTCATTATTCATTATATTTCCAATATATTTTCAATATTCTTTTTAAATAGGAACCAGATGTGTGACACACTGACACTAAGTTACAATGGGAGAATATCGATAATATAATGAATAAATCCTTGTAAGAGAATCAACTTTAGGTTGAGTTAATTAGTTGTTGTTGTGGGCTCAGATTTCTCTTCTTCCCCCCCTTTCTTTCTAAACATACCTTCCTGTGTTTCAGCCAATGACAGGGAGAGGATTGAGTTTCACATGGTATTTAGGATGGAGAATAAAAGACCATCTCTTCATGACCAATACCCAGTCCAGTCTAGGTCTCGTCTTGTCTGGTCTTATCTATGTTTGTATGCCAAAATCCTCGCCTTCTCTTGTCGGCTAGGTGTATTCTTGTTTTGTTCAATTTGAATGGGAACTACAAGATTCATTGATATTTTCAAGTAATTAAATATTGCGTTCATCTACTGCAAAGGAATCAAAGTTGTGCCTTTCAACACAACAGAGGAAAGTCGAAAGTGGACAGAGGAAAGTCGAAAGTGGACAGTGGAAAGTCGAAAGTGGAACGTCGAGAGAGAAAGTATCACCTACAATCTCTCTTTCGTGAAGAATATAGACTCTAAAGAAGAATAAAAGACGGCTGTTGTTAACAGTGAAGATTTGCTGGCACTTAAGGAGTGTCGAAGAAAGCCAGGCAGGCAGGCAGTGAGGCAGGCGTCAAATACCAACAGCCCCAGAACGCTACTTGAGAAGTGACCCCTGTCAATCACAGGTCTGTTCCCATCATCTGATGTGCAACGGCAATAGGATTGTATGTGTATTAGGCTTGTTTTCATCAACTTATTGACAGGGCTCTTTAACTACTGTCTCTATTTCTTTTCGGCCCTCACCTACCTTCCTCTCTTTCTATCTCTTTCTGTCTAGGAGCTCACAACAATTAGTATACCATTTTTAGCACATAAAGTTCTAATCAGGGACCACAGCAGAAATTACATCTTGTATGTCTGTATTGGAACATTAATATTGCCTATGGCTTATGCCTTTGAGTTAATAAACTTCCTTGATTATTATGTAAAAAAGAATATATATTATCTAACCCCACATGCAGTGGTGGACAAAGTACTCATACTCCAGGTCAAATATTTATATAACCCTAACCCTAATAAATATTTATATTTATTTAAATATTTAAGTGAAAGCTCTGCCAAATGTGTACTTGAGTTGAAGTACTCATGAAGTACTTGCTTTTAAAAAAAAGTATTCAAAAGTACAAATTACAAAGTACATTTTCTTTTCGTTATCAATGCATTGCTGTATTCAAAGTTAGTGATTTTCCAGAAAGTAAAAAAATAAATCAATAATAGTGAAAATAGATCTACAAGCTCAGAATCAGCTTTATTGTCACATCACAGGTTTACAGAAGTAAAAAAGTGGGTGAAATTCATTTTCGTGCATAGTTCCAACGTATTGTTATTTCCATAGAAAAAAATTAATGGAATAAGAAGGGGGGGGGGGAGGGGGAAAAGAGATCAATCAAAGAAAACAAACACATTATCTACATATTTACACAATATTTACACAATACAGCTCTCAATGCGTTGACAGGCTTAAGGGGTTAATTCATAATGTACTTTTTCCTTCCTTCCTAGAAATGTAGTGGAGTCAAAAGTCTTTGAAATGTAGTGGAGTGAAAGTATCCAGAAATACAAATACTCAAGTTAAAGCACAGATACTGGAAAAAAAATCACTTTCAAACATGTATGGGGTTCATCACAGTTTTTAAGTTGCTTGTTTCAGTATTTAGATATTTGATTTTTTATCAGACATGCCCCCTTTCTATACAAACACATTTAACATGTAACTTCAAATTCCATTTTAACCATGTTGGTTTAATTGAAAACACCCGTCCTTGGTTCTGGATGGAATATGAAAAATCGGACAGATCCGTCTTGATCACATGACTATAGAGCTACTGTGTACCGATTTGCGTGATGTTTGGACAAAATCTGTAGGTAATATAAAACAAATTGTCTCAAGCCTCGTGGTGGCGCTATAACAGGCCGATCTGAAAATTTGGGGCAGAGGTCCTCCTCTGGCATCCAGGGAGTGTGTGTGCACAGTTCCGCTTCGATCGGGCCAACGGTGCCCTAGATTAGCTGTTCACAAACGGACGGATGGACACATACACGGACGGACAGATGGACAGGGGGCAAAACATAGTCTCGGCCACGCCTTCAGCCTGCCGGAGACAATTGGCTAATAGAATAGAGATGCTAGTGTGATGCTACCAACTTTCAGAATGAGCAGGCGGTGGAAATTTGTTTATGTGGTTGGGATTGAGGTGGAGGGATTTAATGCCGCTCCAAGGTATTAAATATGCTTCTTCATCATTTTGCCTCCTACAGTATATATTTTACTCATAACTCATGCATATTGTGAAATATATATACTCATATACTCCTTTCAAATGTGTTGTAGGCTACATTTACCATACTGGCCTCTTCATGGCATCTCAGGGAGAGTTTTCCGTGCCAGTGCACAGTGCAGTACACATACAGTATTTCACTTATGTCAGGTTATGCTGTATTTTGGTAAACAGCTATAACATATTTTTATTCAGTCTACACACTGTATAGTCTCTGGAATACCCTGCACGGGGAACTAAGAAGCCAATTTTCTTCTTTCTTAAAACTTTTCTCCAAAGCGTATTACTTCTATCCATGTTTTAAACTTCATTGATATTTTTAAGTGTTTCAAATGCTTTACTTAATTTCATTACTCTTTTTTGGGCGGTGAAACCGCCCCTATAAGTGAGGTTTGGAAAAATGTACAAATATCCTGCGCTGTGAAACCGCCCCTATAAGTGAGGTTTGGAAATTTGTACAATTATCCTGCACCGTGATTGGCCAATCACAATATATTCAGGACTGTGATTGGCCAGTGTCACATGACACATGTGCATAGCCCTATATAAGAAACCATAACTCGAAAAAAAAACATACATTTGTTTTTTTCGAGTTATGGTTTCGTTCATCATAAAGAGTGTTTCAATAAATGTATTTATCTTTTGTACATGATTGGTTGACTCCATTCAGTATTGTGATTAGCTAGCAAGACACCGCCCACTTCACACAGGGTGTGATTTTTTTATTCTGTGAAGCAAATTGTATTCTGCACATGAAATTTGTTATAGACTGTAAATAAAGATTGATTGACTTATTGATTGATTGATTGATCGATTGAGTTATTCATTGTCTCTTTGTTTAATGGCACACATAGGTGTGTCAAACATACACACACACAGACACAATAAACACACAGGAATACATCTCACTGCTACAAGATATACAGTAAAATGTGCCCTAACTACAAAATGTCTGGTGTGATGAAAGCTGTGGCTTGCCAGAGCGTGGAACATATTCTGGAGTTATACTCTTTCAAAGTGCATCAGTAAAAATACAAATTCCCTAATGTGTAGGCCTACATAGGAGAGAACATTTGGCACATTTTCATGGAAATGATGAGTGAGTCATATTTGGGATATTTTTTTCATTTTCTGTACAGATCCCACTCTTTTAGATGTTCCCTACCAGTGGTGGACACTGGACAGTATAAAGTACATTTACTTGAGTAAAGTTTTTGAGTATTTGTACTTTTGGATACGTATGCCTTTCACTTCACTACATTTCATATACAAACATTGCACTTTTGACACTTTTTCCACTACTTTTCTAGAAAACCACTTAAGCAGTATTGGCTATTTGCACTATTATTGAGTTTTGTTGAAAAAAATTCAATACAGCAATGCCAAAACAAAATCCACTTTGTACTTTTGAATACCTGAGTATTTTTAAAAGCATGTACTTAAAGGTAGGGTAAGTGATTTGCAATTATTCAAATAATTGTGAAATGGGTCTATAGTCTGATAGTACTCATTGCTATAGAGTGTTTGTTCAGTAAAAGGAGTCTCCCATATTTCTCCAGCTCTTTATTAAACAGAAAATGTATTTTCAGTGCTCTCTCCTGATTGGCCTGAATGTTGTCACCTACCTGAAAATGTACTATATTCTCTTTACTTAAGAGCTGGAGAGACCCCTGAGACCGAACAAACACTCTGTAGGAATGATTACTATCAGAATATAGTACTTAAACCTTTTTAACAAAAAAAAAATCCAAAAAGTACTAGCTTTAACAAATACTTAAAGGTAGGGTAAGTGATATCACTTACCCTACCTTTAAGTATTTGTTAAAGCTAGTACTCCAGTACTTTAACAAAACATTTTTGACAGAGCAACTTTCACTTATAGTGGATTCATATTTGACCAGGAGTAACTCTACTTTGACTAAGTACTGGGGTTGAGTACTTTGTCCACCACTGTTCCTTACTGACTAGCTACAAGGAGCCCCAGGGCCATTGCGTACTCCTTCAAATAAAGCAGCAGTCAGTGAATCTGAATCTGAATACTGTAGGTCCAGGTGTGACTGGAGAAGAGCACCACTCTGCCACCATGGCCTTTACCTTGGTGATCCTCTCGGTGGAAGAGCCTGCTGGCAGCCTATAGCCTATTTCTGTCTGGAAAGGCCATTAATATGATAAGACCTTAGTGGCTTGGCGTGCCAGACAAATTTGTGCCTCTGAGCAACTGTCAATAAAGGCCAATGGGTTTCCCAACATAGCTCGCCATGTGACTGTCAGAAACATCCATCAGCAATCATTACATATTAATGTTTGTCAAAACGGATAGAGTCACCTCTCATCTCAGTGAAGAGTGAGAGAAGATCAGGGAGGAACAGGTAATGGGAATCTTAAATATGAGCCGTCTCACTTGGCAGGAGATGACATTCTTCTCATCTAAATATGAAATGAGGTTTTAGCCCTGCTGGAATCATCACGTTTCCCTCCCCATCCTAAGTAATACATTTCTCCACTAAAGTTATTTCCCATCCTTGAGGAGGTTTTGCATTATTGGTAATATGCTGAGGGTTTGAGAGATGACAACACCTGCTTACAGGTAGACCTGTCTGTTCACAACATTTACAATAACTGTTGATGTGGCGTTGAATATGTCCATGGGTAATCATTTCACAAGTAGAGCAACAATGTCTCTGTCCCCCCTGTAATAAGAGGAAATACTTTTTTTCCTGGGTGGGGGGCATGAATAACATTAAATATTGAAGCCATCAGAGCAGGGGGATGATGATAAAGCTGCCCTTATTAATTATAGCTTTAAATAAATAATGCCCCCATGTCTGGATCTATTCTTCCTCCGTCTCAGTCTGTTCTTTCTCTCAGTCCTCATGCCATCCTCCCTTCACGACTGATCAATTCCTCAAGGACGCCAGGAGATTTTCTGATGACAGAGGCATACTTGGCTCCACAGGCAAATAGTTACCCTCTCTTCCTAGAGTACGTTTTGCCTCCTTTGTCCTCGGATGAGCAGCAACGGGACAAAAAAATAATTACATACTATCTAATCCATTTCAGTATGGCTCGTCAGAGGTCATGAATGAATGATTATATTTGGAACAGTTCCGTACAGTCTGTACGGCTCACCGTTGTGGTAGGCGGATCGCAGTGCTCCTCTAAAGTTGAGAAAATGATAATGATAAGGAAAGACATTCACAACCACATATGAAAGTTTACAACATCTGATATACTTGTGTACTTGTACTCTCACATGTGATAGAATTCCGAAGTTGTTCAGACAGCGGTGTCACCTTAATTGACATGTATCGACAGCGACATGAAAGCATATTGACAAGCGATGCTGATTAATGCGAAGCTTCCTCTGCAAACTGGTGCGCGTAGATATGTGAGCTGTCTTTCTTGAACCCCCTGAATCTCCCCCCCACCCCTTTCCAGCAGTGTCTGCATTGCTCCTTCAGGCATCAACGCTGAGCTTTAGATCTGTAGATTTATTGGTAGATAAATTCATACAGCTTTTGTATACGTTTGTCACACAACCGTCTCCTCAGAGCTGTAGCCCTGCCTCGACACTCAGGGCTTTTCAAAGGCTTTGCCATTAACTTCTGAAGGGCCAAAGGAGATGGAGGGCCTCTGGGGGCGGTCTAGGAATAAAAATCTAGATACTGAATGAAGGAGAATAACCACCACCCCACTTCCCTCACCTCCATCTCTATCGTGCTTTCTTCTCATGGTCGGAGGCTGGGCTGGGGTGGTAGAGGATAATCTTATCTGGCTGTGATGCAGGAGAGAGGGACAAAGGAAGCCCAGACACAGTGGAGGTCTGATGGGAGGCTGATTGCAAGGCTGTCCAGTTACAAAGGCCGTTTCCATGGCGATGATGAATGGCAGCAGTCCCGTGTGCCAACAGCGACTGATAAATGAAGATTCGTCCGACAGGCAACATGACGGACAGCCAGTGCGTCAGATGTGTTGTGTATTCTTCTACTTTAGAATCCAATGACAGAACTGTCGCTGACGTTGAAGTTCGGGAGATGGGATTGAAAGATGAACAGAAGGCAAAATCAAGAGCCTCCAAGTCATATCTTAAGAAAACATTTGCTGCCCCACTAGTTTTTGACATGTGTTCTTTACGGAGTCTACGTCATTTTTATTTCACATAGAATAGGCTTGGTTTTACACTTTCTCTCTCTTTCTCTTTCTCTCTCTCTCTCACACTCACACACACACACACACACACACACACACACACACACACACACACACACACACACACACACACACACACACACACACACACACACACACACACACACACACACACGCACACGCCATTGTAGATTGCAAAAGTCCAACGGTAATATCTCTAAATTATAGCTCTCAGGTGAGCTCTCAACCTGTGCTATGAAATGTCCCGTAGTCTGGCAATGACTTTATCAGTGCCCACTGCCCAGGGATGCTTTTGTTCAGAAACTACAGACCAGAGAGGGCATAAAAGTAACGTGTTGTTAGTATTCCCTTTAACATACAGTAGATGTGTGAGCCCACTGTTCTGCACATATCTGGGTCAAAGCATATAGCATTCTTGCTCATTCACTCCCTATCCTTGCCTGCAACCTCTCGCTCAGCACAGTGAAGAACGGAACAGCATGGTGCAAAGAGCCCGAGATATTGTATAGCATTGTACTGCCATACTGTAGCTGCGCTCACCAACCCAACAGACACAATAGGGACCCCATTTCACCGGTGTCTGACTAAGATAAATGATAGTACAGAAATGTGCAGCCCTGCAGAAAAGCTAGTCACAGCTGCAATACAGGGCTGAGTACATGTATTTTTAGAGAGGACTTTCTCCTGGTGCTTTTCATGTCTTTACACACAATTAATCACACTGTCGCCACCTTGTTTGATTTAGCAAACTGGGAGGCAACTTTCTCCTTAAAAAATGTCTGCATTACTTCATTTAGGTGTGTGGAGGAATAATTACTTCCAAAATTAGGTAATAGGAAGTGTGCTTTTCTGTTGCTTGTTGATTGCTCTCTTAGCAGTAGCTTCAGGATTGTAGTGGGCTCACTTCTGTTTGAATGAAAAGAAATAATAACATTGTAGATTTTCAACTAGCGTTGAGAGATACAAGAAAAATGAAGAATAAAAACTGTCTCTGCCTTTGTCCTTAGGAGAGGTCCTGTACACTCAGCAGAAATGTGCTGCCGGGTGGTAAAGTACAGGATTAGGTTTGCAACCAGCACATCACACCATTTGTCACCTGGAATGCACACTGGGGAATGAAGGCCATTGTTCATGTCTTTGTCGCCAGTGAGCGGGCACACCACAGAGACAAGGTTAACTGAGGCTCCTGGGCGACTGCAGGGAACTGCCGGGGAACAGTGGACGCATGGATAAGACGCTACACACTCTGAAAGCCTGAAAAAGGAACAGGGAGAAACTGTGTTATTTTTCTTTATTATTTTCTTTTTGGCATTGTTCTGCTTTACCGTGCCGGGACTGCGAAGACTAACAGTAAAGTGAGGAGGGATGACATGCAACACTGTCCCAAAGCAGGGAATGGAGCCCAGGGCATCAAAAATATTTTGATGAAAATGTTTTTTTGGTCAATGTGCTAACTGGTCAAAAACCTCAGGACTGCCTGGAGAGAGAGAGTGTATTCCTAAAACCTGAGGCAGCCATGAAATTATCCATTATGTTAATTAAGCAGTGGCTTGAATGGATGACTCACAGAAGCCCAGTATGTAAATAAGTAAGTCGGAGAGGCTTATTGTCGGTATCAGTCTATCGCTGTTATAGCTCCCAGTACTTACCGCATAATTTGCCTCACTACTCGTCCCCTGGGTCGGCAGTGCCCGGGATTGAACCCATGACCTTGTGGTCCAGCGGCGAGAACTCTACCGACTGAGCTACCCGGACACTAGACACAGTAGGACTTGGCTGGTCTACTCGGTATTGTAGGTCTGTGTTTGGTGGCCCACTCCTTCGAATTCACCATTTCCGCCAGGTAAAAGTGCACATCTTCTTTTATCCGGAGCCAGTGCCAGCCCTGAGCAATTTGGTGCCCTAGGCAGGATTTTACCTGAGGCCCCCCTCCCAAAAGCCTATTATATATTGATAATAATATAGCCTGAATAAGGCTATTTCACAAATACAAATAACTAGGATATCATGCAAAATACTAAAGCAAAATTGAAAACAAAACTATTAGACTAATTAATATGAATGAATTCGCATTGGGTGTTAGCTAAGTAGATAGCATGGTGTTTTATTCTCAATAAGAGTAATCTCCTGTATGCAGAGAGAGAGAGAGAGAGAGAGAGAGCGAGAGCGAGAGAGAGGCAACTAGCTCTGGTCCATAGTGTAGGAGGAGGAGAACTCTAACTTCAGCAAGTTTATAACTTTCCTTTTGATTGATTGAATATTTTATTAGGCAAAAAATGTAAAACAGCACAGTTACATTTAAAATACTTTGTCTAACAGGTCCGTTCATAAAAGTCCTTGCGGACTTGTTTCCAATGAGGGCCTTGGTATTCAATTCATAGGCATATATAGTGGCACCACAGTTCAAATATCATTACCAAAAAAACACTATGTACAGCAAAAAAAAAAAAAAAAAGGGGGAAAAATATGTACAAGAACAGGGGGGGGAGGGTCTGCTGTCTAACGGGAAAATGGTACTACCTCCTCTTTTGGCCTCCTGAAAGGTGATTTTTTTAAGGCTCTTTTAAATGAGCCCAGCGAACTGCATTTTTTGAGGGATGGAGTTAGACTATTCCAATCCTGGGTGGCAGTGCTGTAGAAGGAGAATTTTCCCATGTTTGTTTTATGGGTGGGTGGTACCAAATTGTTGTTAACGCTCCCTCTGGTATTGTGACTGTGGGTGTCGCTAACCTTTTGGAGGTATTTACTCAGATATGCGGGAATAGGGGGCATATCGTGCAAATTTGCATTTACAATTTTGAAGGCCAGTCCCATTTTTAGTTGTTTAAAAATGGGTGGGAGAAAGGTGGGTCATGGGCCCCAATCCGAGGAGTAGCCGAATCAGTTTGTTTTGGGAGGTTTGAAGCTTAGTCTTCAGTGACACTGAGGTGTTGGAGTACCAGGAGGTGCAAGCATAGTCAAAAAGTGGTTGAATCAGGGCCCCAGAGAGGGTCCTGAGGGCCTGAGGGTTGACAAAAGAGGAAACTCTGCCCATAAATTTGGTTCTCTGGTTTACTCTTTTGACCACCTTTGTAGCCATGCTTTCACCTGTCAGGTATTTGTCAAGAACACAACCCAAATAGGTAATCTCTTCTTTGCTAGAGATAATTGTGTCATCGACTTTGACCTTGAAATCATTTACATCCATCTGTCTGAGGGAATGTTTGGTCCCAAAGAGAATGGATTCAGTTTTCCCAAGGTGTAGTGACAGTTTGTTATCGGTAAGCCAAGTACGGATTTTTGAGAGTTTGGAGCTGAGCGCCTCCTCAACTTGCAACTTGTCCTCTCCCGAGATCAGGAGTGCCGAGTCATCAGCGAACAGGATCAATTTGCAGTTACAGGCAGCATTCATGTCGTTAATGTATAGAAGAAACAGTAACGGCCCTAGAATGCTGCCCTGAGGAACCCCACAGCACACCGGGAGGGATGAGGACATGGTTCCGTTGATGTCAACCACTTGTTCTCTTCCCTCCAGGTAAGATCTCATCCAGTTTAGTGATGTGCAGTCAAAACCAATCGCCCTCAGCTTATCAAGTAAAATTGAATGGTTTACAGTGTCGAACGCTTTTTGGAGGTCCAACATGACCATGCCGCAGTATTTGCCCGCTTCTACCTCACGTTTGATGTAGTCGGTCAGATACAGTAGGCATGTGTCAGTGGAATGGGAGGTTCTGAAGCCCGATTGGAATTCAAACAACAGTTTATGCTCGCTGAGGTAGCTGTTGATTTGTTCTTGAATTAATCGCTCTACAACCTTTGAGATGGAACAAAGGATGGAAACAGGCCTATAGTTGCCAGGTTCTAATTTGCTTCCTTTTTTATGCAGAGGGATTACTCTTGCCAACTTGAAATCCTGTGGGACGTGACACTGGCAGATGGATAGGTTTGTGATTTGGGCTACTATGGGGGCAATAGCAGTAGCTGCGTCTCTGAGGAATCTGGTGGGGATATTGTCAAGGCCGGTGGCCTTGTTTGGCTGGAGGGCGAGTAGTTTTTTCTGCACATCATCAGCATTTACTGGTTTGAATGAAAAGGAGTCTTTTTTAGCCCCTAGTTTAACATAGTGAGCATGGATGTGGTCAGAGCCGTACAAACCTGAATGCTGAGGAAGTTTGCTTACCAACTGGGTTGCAATGGTGGTAAAAAAGCTGTTAAAACAGTTCGCTACCGCTTGCTTGTCGGTAATGAGCACGCCACTTGAAATAATGCAGATGTTTGTAGTTTTGGTTTGAATTTTGTTGTTGCAGCCCAATTTCTGTAGCGCTTCCCACAGCTTTTGTGGGTGGCTTTTGTTTGCCTCAATGCTTTCATTTAAGAAATTCTTTTTGGCAGTTTTGACCAATTTGTTTACTACATTTCGTTGATTTCTGCATCTTTCAAGTAGTTGCACATTTTTGCATTTCCTGAACTCAGAGTACATTTTGTTTCTGAGTTTGATGGCATTTAGGATGTCTCCATTCATCCAGGGTTGTGTACGGGCTCCGACTCTCACCACCTTCTTGGGCGCTAGGCTATCAATAACAGACACAAAAGCAGTTTTGAAACCAGTCCAAGACTCCTCAGCCGAGGAGCCACTGAGTACATTTGACCAATCCATTTTCTCAAGTGCTGTTGTGAGAGCTTCTGATGAGTAAGTTTTCATAGCTCTGCAGCTGACCGTGCTAGTGAAAGTGGGCCGGCACGGTCCGGAACGGCGTTCCGGTAAAAGATTAGGTGCCGGAACGCCGTTCCGTTAAGAAAAATTCGAAGGTAGTTGAGAAAATCCCATATTAAATAACCTGCCACAGACCCATGGCCATGTTCAAGAAGGAAACATACTAACGTCAGATTAACATACACAATTATTACATTTTCTAATAAAGTGCTTTTCAATTGTTCCACTGTGTGTTTGTGTCAGCTTAATCCGTGCTATTTTTACGGTGTTTATTTATTTTACGGAGCCGAGAAGCGTCTCGTCCTCTCCAGCGAAACTGGGATCAATGCACTTTGCAGCTTGAAGATCCGGTATAAAACGGATACGGAAACGGCCTTTATCCGTGCCTATGTGTGTGTGTGCAAATTACCGGATAAAGAAGGTGGGCTTTACGACGAATTAAATCCCACCAACGTTCAAAACATGTTTCTGGTTGGCTGACAGACTAGCATAGTTAGTTCTGATTGGTTCAACACGTCTTTTCTGGAGAAAAAAATAGAAAAGAAAAGAAACGCGAGGGGAAATAAACACTGTTTTGATGAAGAATGCAATTTAAAAAATAAATGAAGCACAATGCAACGAAAACTAACTGAGATGTTTAAGAGAAAAGAAGACAGAGTTGAAGAAGCTGACAATGTGGTTAAAAACAAAGTTTGTAGAACAACAACGCCGGTACAGTGGTGGGAAAAGTACTCAATTACTTAAGTAAAAGTATCAATACTGCAATGTATGTATGTAAAGCACTCTGTTAAAAGTTTGGAATTGAAAATGTACTTGAGTGAAAGTACAAAAGTATTGGTATCAAAATGTACTTAAAGTACCAAAAGTAAAACTACTAAAATGTTTGAAAATAGCAAATCTACAAGCTTGTGAAAAACAGCACCAATGGGTAAACATATAAGCATGACAGTAAACTAAGTGTTCTCATTTTCTACACCACTTCTCTCTACCCCATACACAGAAAAAGCTGTTGAATTTGTGCTTATTTTTTTTTATTATTATTTGCTTTGATGGGGAACTTATCTTCAGAAGATCTTAATGTGCACATTGCAAGAAACATTTGGACTTATTTATGTTATCTACTTATTTCCTTTTAATTTAAAAAAGTCAATGTTTAAGTTATCTTCAGAAGATCTTCAATTTTAATGTGCATATTGCAAGAGACATTTGGACTTATTTTTGTTAATTTATGTTATTTACTTATTTCCTTTTAATTAAAAAAAGTCAATGTTTAAGTTATCTTCAGAGGGTCTTCAATTTTAATGTGCACATTGCAAGAGACATTTTGCCTTATGTTCTTAATTTATGTTGGTTAATTGTAATTTCTATTTAATTTAATTTAATTTCATAGTTTGATATTGAAGTTCTGTGTTAAGATTAACAATCTGTGGTACCATTTCATTTAATTTAGTTAACTGTGTTGAGTTAGAAGTAACTGTTAGATTACTGAGTTACTAGTTAGATTGATATTGAATTTTTGTGTCAACATTAAGAGATTATTCTATGGTACTCTACACACACAATTTGGTTTAAATAAACTATTTTCTATGCATGAGATCATGTGCTTGTCATTTCTACACCATACCAGGCATTAAGAAATTGATCTTCAGGGATGCATGAATGAGGAAAAAAGCCTGTGGTTATACCTATAACTTATAGGTATAACTGTGGCAAAATCTATGCATTTTACGAGTTTTGGGCCCCCCAAAACATTTTGGGCCCCCCAAAAAAAATTCTGTAGATTGCGCCAATTATCAGGGGTTCCTGAATCATAATTATTGTGTTTTTCATCAAGTCAAGACCTTATGATTCCTCCCTGTTACGTTCCACGTAGTTTGGTTTTGTTGTCTGGGATTCCTGTGTATTCCTTCCCTTGTCTGTCTCTCCTTCCCTCTGTCACTCACTACAGGTCTCATCAGCTGTCAATCATCCTGTTACCTGGCCCCACCCTCATCCAATCACCACCATCTGCTGTCTATAAAATGCTGGGTTCCACCTCAGCTCATTCTCTCTCCAACCTTCCACCTGTATGCATCCACACTCTCAGACCACATTTAGCAACTCATAACTGTTCTACATTTAACTTGCTTTGTGTATGCTGCTGCCTTGGGACAGGAAAGACAGAGGCCTCTATACATAGCCATCACGTAGGTAGAACATTGTTAAGCACACTAGGTAAGGGGTGTTTGCCACCTATGTATTTTTGCACTGATAGAGTAGTTAGGTAGGCAGGCTTTTGTTTTCACTATACTACTGAGTTAGTTAGTTAGTCTGTCTTTTGTTTCCCTAGCTGCTTTGTTTGTTATTTTGGCAACACCCGAGTCCCCTGGTAGTGGCTTACTTTTCTTTTGGTTAATCTTCTGTCCTTTGAATTATGTTTATGTAAAGTATTGTAAATATTATTATTCTGCTTAAAGAGTAAAAGCACGTTGCACCTTTTGCTCAAACCATTGTGTGGCCTCCATTATTTGCACACCTTTGCTCAACAACCTGTTTTCCATCCTTGTTACAAACCCAAACCTAGACCCTGAAGGGTTTTCGTAACACTCCCCACAGTACCACAGCAGGTCAAATTGCTCAATTAAGGCCATACAATGTTTGGAAGGACTTTGCGAGCAGTGGAGGCGAGACCCCTGTCAGGTATTCAAAGTACTAAAAGAAAATTACATGGGTTCAAAAGCCTTTTGTGGTGGAAACTATGCAGAGACAAATTGCAGAGCTTGAAGCCATGGGAAGCTTATGAGACGAGAAAGCTGGATTGTTCATGATCAGAAATGTAATAAATAGGTCATTCATTTATCGAGGAAAAAAAAGAAGAAATATGGAGATAACAAGGTTTCTGACCGACAGCAACGATGTTACTGTGAAGAGCTAATGCTGTGTATACTGTAGATGCAGTGAAACGCTACAGTGTTATACAGTGGCTAGAAACATACATTACCTACATTAGCTGAAGTTAGCTAGGCAACCAACTGGAGTTAAAAGACCTCTGAAAGTCTTATGTCAAAGAAATGTGACTTATGTGCTGTGCTGACGGTATTGTGCATGTCGTTGGCTCGTTGCCATTCACATGGGTGGCTGTTGCATGTGCACGTATATGCCCATGTACAGTATGTTATACTGTACTGTACCATTGCAATTAATGAACAGTTTCTGTTTGGGATGAACGCAGCACTCTTTACATCATCTGGAATGCATCCATCTAGCAATAAAGGTCTTAATATCTTTAGATTGACACTTGAGGAAACGTGAACACCATCACATACTGCAGCTCATGGCTCCAGCTGACTCATCAAACAGTTTATTAATCTCAGCTGTGCATTAAAAAGAACTCTCGAATTTGTACGTTGTAAGTGTAGTATATTTAATAACATAACATCCACATTTGTTAGCATTATTTAACTTCACAAGTCTACAGTACAAGTAGGATACAGACAGAAGAAGTGGATTGAGTCAGAGAGAGGTGCCGGTTTGTCTGAGCGGGGTGGGGGTGCTCTTAGCATTTTCTTTGTCTTACCTGCAGGAGACAGAGAGCATTCCCCCTTCCTGCCTTGACAGTTGCAAATGTCTTGGGGGGGTGGAGGCTCACCTTTGAAGTCTGACACACCCATACATGTGCCTCCTCTTTCTCTGAATGTGCTATATATACCATACTAAAATGTGACTTAGTGTGTGTGCCACTCCCGGCCGACAGGCTGTGGAGCTGGCTGTGGAACTCTGTACTATGCAATAAATGGAAGCAAAGGAACCTCACTTACTGGAGTGATGACTCAAATTCATTCTACAACCATTCATTCTCATCTCTGGGACATCAAACTATCTACAATATGGCGTTGTTGGCAACTCAATAGAGCCTTTAAGGCAGTGGAAGAATATACCTCATATGGGTTGTCGGCTGTAGAAGATATACCTCATATGGCGTTTTTAGTCGGCAGTCGCGTTGGTTTGTTTTTTTGGGGGCGCGAGTCTCCAGGGATACTGAGCCAGGCGTCGAAAGAACATGCGGCGGACGGCACGACGTGACGACAACTTTTCAAAGATCTGCAGGGAGAGGACCTCATGACCAGGCCTGGGATGGCTGCACGACTCGTCTGGCTGATAGCTAGCAGAGCGCGTGGCTGTGCTGGAGCTGCGCTGGGCAACACGGCTGGGGTGAGATGATGACGTTGCGGGAGACTACAAGAGGGACGTTATCGAGCGGGACGCTGCGCATATGGGACCTGGGATTGTATTTTTGTGTTAATGGTGGGTTGGACTGTAAATTAGGGGATACCTACTAGAATTAACTGTCCCAATATCGACTGATGTAATCACTGGTTTGCCCGCCTTTTGTTTATCTGTAGTACATGGGGTGGCGATGTTGGATTAAGTTAATATTTTTTTAGAGTTTGGACTTCTTTTCAATGGTTCTCATATCGAGTAATGTAATTGCTTTGATGCCCGCCTTTTGTTTGTGTGTTGAGAAGACCGGGCGACTCCCGTGACGAGGTACATGGAGGGGTGGCGGTGTGGGAACTATGTGATGGGGTTGTTGGAATTTTATTAAACCTGGGGGGTTCTCTGGGTTGGCTGTATAACTCGCCTTGTCACTGTACTATGTCATCTTGGTTTTTGTCTGTGCATTGTTCTGTGTGATGTTGTTTGCTGTTTTAGTTTTCCTGAATGTTTACTTTTTTTCCTAGTTGGTGTTCCGGTCGCTTTTCATGGGGGGCGGATTCTTTGTGTTTCTTTTGAAATATACGTGTTTGTGAAAGACGTTTAATGTCTCTCATGGGGGGTAATGTAGTATATTTAATAACATAACATCCACATTTGTTAGCATTATTTAACTTCACAAGTCTACAGTACAAGTAGGATACAGACAGAAGAAGTGGATTGAGTCAGAGAGAGGTGCCGGTTTGTCTGAGCGGGGTGGGGGTGCTCTTAGCATTTTCTTTGTCTTACCTGCAGGAGACAGAGAGCATTCCCCCTTCCTGCCTTGACAGTTGCAAATGTCTTGGGGGGGTGGAGGCTCACCTTTGAAGTCTGACACACCCATACATGTGCCTCCTCTTTCTCTGAATGTGCTATATATACCATACTAAAATGTGACTTAGTGTGTGTGCCACTCCCGGCCGACAGGCTGTGGAGCTGGCTGTGGAACTCTGTACTATGCAATAAATGGAAGCAAAGGAACCTCACTTACTGGAGTGATGACTCAAATTCATTCTACAACCATTCATTCTCATCTCTGGGACATCAAACTATCTACAATATGGCGTTGTTGGCAACTCAATAGAGCCTTTCACTAGTAAGAGACCACACCTTCTGCTCAGGTTAAACAGCATTTATTGATCCAATGTACAATGAAATATATGTGTATTGCTGGGGAGCCCGAGGCGGGGCGAGACTCAGGGTGGGGGTATAGTCTCGGGAGCCAGGCGACCGCCGCGTTGCTCTGCTCAGGAGCGGTCTGTCTGCTCAGGAGCGGTCTGTCGCCTTCGCTCCGACACTGCCCCGCCCTAGGGCTCCTGGAGGAAGGAGGAAAAAAGTTAGATGAGCAAAATTGGTGAGAAAGGAGGTGGTTGGGGAGGAGGAGGGAATTTGGATTTGCGAGCAGCCAAATCAAACAGGTAGTTGAAACAGTCGCAGGTGTATTTATACTGTGGTGATTGCAGTGTGGATTGGCTGAGAGATAAGCAGCGCAGCTGAACTTGGTAAGGTGATTGCCTTATCAAGTTGAGCAGAGGTTGAGCAGAGGGAGGTCTCTACTCCTGAACATGCGTTGAATACAACTACATTTCACTAGTAAGAGACCACACCTTCTGCTCAGGTTAAACAGCATTTATTGATCCAATGTACAATGAAATATATGTGTATTGCTGGGGAGCCCGAGGCGGGGCGAGACTCAGGGTGGGGGTATAGTCTCGGGAGCCAGGCGACCGCCGCGTTGCTCTGCTCAGGAGCGGTCTGTCTGCTCAGGAGCGGTCTGTCGCCTTCGCTCCGACACTGCCCCCAAAAGGCTGGCTTGAAGGTGGGAAAGGCCGGGAGGTGGAGACGGTGGTCTCTAGGCGGGCAACTGTTGCGTGGTTCCTCCTGGCTTGAAGGTGAGAATGGCCGGGAGGTGGAGACGGCTGGTCTCTTGGCGATGGCCGGTAGGTGGAGCCGGGTGGCTTCTAGGCGGGCAACTGACGAGTGATTCCTCCTGTCCTTGGACCCTCGGTCGGGCGAGGAAAAACTCCCTCCGGGGAGGATGGAGGAAGAAACCTCGGGAAGGATCGCGAAGGAGGGGACCCCCTTCCAGGGCGGACAGGCTAGGAAACGACACGCCAGTTACGGTCGCCGCAGGTGGAGATGGGCGTTGCGCAGGTCTTGGACGTTTGTTCTTATGCAGGAGTGGTAAGCTTCCGAGGATGCGGACGACGTGGTCTGACGGGCCGTGTCTGGACATGGTGGAGGCGGCGCCGATCCGGAAGGAGTGGCCGGAGTAAAGCTGAGGTGGAAGGCCGGAAAGGGAGAGGATTTGGCGGAGGTGATGGTGGAACCAGAAGCGGGGTGGCGATGGAACCGGGCTCGGTGGTGAACGGGAGTGACATGGCTGGTCGGTTAGGTATTGGATCGGCAGGTTTGGTTGATGACTGTCGCAGGAAATTGGGGAACTGGCAATGGAATCGGTAATGGGTTAGGTGGCGGGAGGTCAGCTGCACCGAGGTTGGAATGTTGGGTGACGAAGGTCCGAGTGAGGACGGAGGAATGACGAGATGTCGGGAGAGTAGGAACGGCCGTTATTGATAGTGACGGCTGGGCTGTGGGCTGTGTTTACCTTGTGGGTTAGGACGCTCATTGCAACGATCTGTAGGCCCCAAAAGGCGCGGCGGAGGCTATTGGTAAGCTCACGGAGTGCGGTTGATGGACGGAGGGGCTGAAGGTGTTGGGACCAGGCGGAGGCGCACCAGTGGCACTGACGGCAGTCGCCGAGCTGAGTGAATGGAGCTGCGTCGGTGTAGCACTGGATGTCGTCAGGGAGAGTATCAAAGCCTTGACGAAGGTGATGCTGTTCCGTTTGTTGGGGAGGTAGTGCTGGAGGGAATCGGAGGTCTGAGAAGACCGACTTGAGCGTGGAGAGGCTGTGTGAGCTGCTTGATAGATGTGCTGGGGCTGGCGGCCCGAACGAGTGCGTGAGCTGCTCGTAGGATGGCTGAGGGGTGATGCGGTCCAGGTGAGCGAGGAACGTGAGCTGCTTGTGAGTCGACCTGGGCTACCTCCCTGATTTTGGGTTGAGGTGATCGTGGAGCGAGAACAGCTTGAGGTGAACCTGCCCACCTGACGTGAGCAGGTTCAGGTGGGCTGAGGATGGCTTCTCTCTCCCGCCTGGAGTAGAACGCTGCCGTGACAGGTCGGCTCCGAAATCCTGTAGAAGCTAAGTGATGTACCGTGGAACCTCCGGGCAAGGCGCCGAGTCCATCCTGGCACGGGGCTTCGGCCAGTCCAAGGACGGGATACTGGGCAGTGGGGTGTACCTCGGCCGGGACCTGGAGAAAGCCAGCCGCTACCCCCTTGATGTGGATGAGTCCCAGCGTGTTGTCGTTGAGGTGAAGGTCAACGTGGGCGACGTGATCGCCGTCGATTGCCAAAGCCATCCGCGGCTGCTTGAAGGATAACCTGGATGTGACGGGTCCGGATGAGCATGTGGCATGGCCTGCTTGAAAACCCGATGGTGCTGGGTCCAGGTGATCATGTAACGAAAGCTGCTTGAGGGATGACCTTGAGGTGTTGGGTCCGGGTAGGCGTGGGCGTGCGTAGTGGGATGCTTGGGGGAAACCTGGAGGTAACTGGTCGAAGTGGGCGTGGGTTGCTTAGGGGAAGCCTGGAGGTGAGGGTCCAGGCGGGCGAGCAATGTGGGCTGCTTGGGGGGAAGCCTGGAGGTGATGGTCCAGGTGGGCGAGCGTCGTGGGCTGCTTGGGGGAAACTTGGAAGTGACGGGTCCAGGTGGGCGTGGGTTGCTTAGGGGAGCCTGGAGGTGATGGTCCAGGCGGGCGAGCGTCGTGGGCTGCTTGAGGGAAAACCTGGGGGTGACGGGTCCAGGTGGGCGTGCGGCAAGAGCTGCTGATAGGTCCGGGTAATCCTGAGGCTTCTCTGCTGTGCAGGGGAGGGAGGCGGGACTGGAGAGTGCCGGGTTGCATCCTGTTGAGGTGCGGCGGCTGGGGTAGCTGTGGCTAGGGTGTAGGATGAGGCTGGTGCGGGGAAGGGGTTGAAGCCGAGGGGCAAGAGAGTTGCTGGAGAACAGCTGAGCTGGGTCGGGTAGTGGCGTGGTCTGGGTGAAAGGCGCCGCATGAGGCGGGAGGAAGTGAGTGGGCGGCAGAGCGCCCTGAACGGGGGGCGGGGCTTGAGGCAGGGGAAGTGCCACCTGAGCGAGGGGTGGGGCTTGAGGCGGGGAAATGCCGCCTGGGCGAGAGGTGCCGCCTGAACGAGGGGCGGGGCTTGAGGCAGGGGAAGTGCCGCCTGAGTGAGGGGTGGGGCTTGAGGCGGGGAAATGCCGCCTGGGCGAGAGGTGTCGCTTTTTTTCGGTTGCTGCTGTGCGGAGGGGCGGGGGGGGGAAGGAGGACGGGTGGGTTTTTCTGCACCCTCCAGCGTGCTTGAGGACGAAGCGAAATGTGCCGCCGTGGCTGCTGTGCGAGGGAGGGGGGGGAGGCTGGGAGCGGGGGGGGATGCGGGGGAGGGAGGGAGGGAGGCGGTTGGAGTTGGGCGGGGAGCGCTGCTGCACAACCCGCCGGCGTGCTGGTGAGGGAGAGGAGTTAGGGAGGTGAGGCGAAGGCATAATGTGCCGCGATGGCTGCCGTGCGGGGGAGGGAGGGGGGGGGGAGGCGGTTGGAGTTGGGCGGGGAGCGCTGCTGCACTACCCGCCGGCGTGCTGGTGAGGGAGAGGAGGTAGGGAGGTGAGGGGGAGGCGTAATGTGCCGCGATGGCCGCCGTGCGGGGGGGTAGGAGGTGGGCGAGGTGCGTTGAAGCACCCGCCAGCGAAGGCAAAATGCGCCGCAATGGCTGCCGTGCAAGGGAGGGGGGGAGGCTGCTGGGAGCGGGGGGGGCGGGGGGGGGGTGGGGGTGGAGGCTGGGAGCGGGGGGGGGGGGGTGGAGGTGGGCGGGGTGTGCTGCTGCACCACCCGCCGGCGTGCTGGTGAGGGAGAGGAGGGAGGGAGGTGGGGAGATGGCGAAATGCGCCGCGATGGCCGCCGTGCGGGGGAGCGGGAATGGGAGGGAGGGGGGGGGGGGGTTGGAGGAGGGCGGGGTGTGCTGCTGCACCACCCGCCGGCGTGCTGGTGAGGGAGAGGAGGGAGGGAGGTGGGGAGATGGCGAAATGCGCCGCGATGGCCGCCGTGCGGGGGAGCGGGAATGGGAGGGAGGGGGGGGGGGGTTGGAGGAGGGCGGGGTGTGCTGCTGCACCACCCGCCGGCGTGCTGGTGAGGGAGAGGAGGGAGGGAGGTGGGGAGATGGCGAAATGCGCCGCAATGGCCGCCGTGCGGGGGAAAGTGGCGAGGTGCGGAGAAACACCTGCCTGCGAGGCGTGAGCCCTGCGGGGGAGGAAGGCGGGGGAAGGGAGGAGGGAGGGTGGTGGGGAGAAGGCGAGGCACTGGCCGCAGTGGCCGGTACCTGCCTGTGAGCTGGAGGAACGTAGGAGGCTTGCGTCGGCCGGCGTGAGGGTGAGGGAGGGGGGGGGGGAGGAGGAGGGCCGAGCGCTCACCTTACGTTGGGAGGGAGGGTGGGGAGCAGCGGGAGGCGTGGCTGTGGATGACGGGTGGGCAGCTGAGCTGGAGTGAGAGGCCCAAGTGGGCAGAGCCGATCCTGCTGCGGGGGAGGGGGGCACGGTGCGCTCCGTGCGGAGGTAGGCCAGGTAGGCTGCAAACGGGTCGGCCTTCTGGCCCATTTTGAAAAAGGGACGCCCGTGGCCGTAAGGACGCGCTGTGATGTTGCTTGCGGGGGCGGGGCTTGCCCCTGCGGACGGCCGCCAACGCTCCTTGGCGAGAGGTGGTGGTCCTGTTGTTCTTCTTGGCACGGCTGGGCTGAGGGAAGCAAACGTTCGTTGTCCGCGCTGGTCCCCCTCCAGGAGAGAACCAGGGAAGAGAACGCTTTCTCCCATTCCTGACAACAGACGTCCAGGAGCGGCCTGGAGTGGGACTCGAACAGCGGGGTCCGTTGGGAACCAGTTTGTCCAGCCTGGACTGCAGCAGCGACTTCCTCCGGAGGACATCCTTCAGGACTCCCTCGATGGTCTCGAGCTCGGACCTTAAGGTGACCAGTTCGGAATCATCTGAGGTAAGTGGCGACATCTAAGGAGAGAGAAATAACTGCCAGTACACAGTCCAATAGATAGATACTGGTGTTTGTTGTTTAGCCAAGGGCTAAGTGGTTAGCAGCGGCTAGAAAGGCTACTTACACACCTGGACTCCGAAAGGAGTCCAGTGCGTTGATCAGATGTTGTAGATATTATAGATGTACAGGTAGGATGCGATCCAGAGCGGTACTTACACACAAGGGTCCCGATAGGGACCCACTGCGTTGAACGGGTCTAGCAGGGGTACACAGTTGTACCGGTGTCGCAGGATAACGAGTGAATTCAGTCGTTATTGATGGTGATCTGGGAGAGGTGGTTCTGGAGCACCAGAGGTGCGTTGAAGCACCTGCCAGCGTGCTGGTGAGGGAGCGGGGGAAACTGGACGGTGGGCGGAAGGCAAAATGCGCCGCAATGGCTGCCGTGCGGGGGAGGGGGTTGGAGGTGGGCCGGCGCACGAGGCGTGCGCCGGCCGGCGTGAGGGGAAGGGAAGGGGGGGGGGGGGGAGAATGCATAGAACGATTAAATGCATGGAACAATTAAATGCATTAAACGATTAAATGCACGTAACAAATTGAATGCATGGAACAATTAAATGCATGGGACGCTTAAATGCATGGAACGCTTAAAGCATGAAACGCTTAAATGCATAGAACGATTAAAGCATGGAACGCTTAAATGCACGTGACAAATTAAATGCAAGGAACAATTAAATGCACGTAACAAATTAAATGCATGGAACAATTAAATGAGTGGAACGCTTAAATGCATGGAACGCTTGGGGGGGGGGGGGCTTAAAGAATGGAACGCTTAAATGCATGGAACGCTTAAAGCATGGAACGCTTAAATGCACCTGACAAATTAAATGCATGGAGCAATTAAATGCATGGAGCAATTAACTGCATGGAACGCTTAAATGCATGGAACGCTTAAAGCATGGAACGCTTAAATGCGCGTGACAAATGAAATGCATGGAACAATTAAATGCATGGAACGCTTAAATGCATGGAACGCTTAGATGCATAGAACGATTAAATGCATGAAACAGTAAAGACTGAACAGTGTCAATGTGTTGGAAACTAGAGCGACCTCCAATGTGGTATTGATGGCTGGAGGTGTTGTTTAGAAGAGCTTGTCTTCTGCGGCGTTCGGGGAGAACTACTGAGGTGATAGACAATGGCTAGAAACACTTGAACGCTTAAGTGAAAGATCTTTAGTAATTTAGAGGGCATGTCAAATGAACATGTGTTAATGTAGACCTATGAGGCCAGCATGATACGGAAGTTATGGCTGGAGCTCGACAGATGCTACTGGCAATTAAAATATAAACAGATTAATACTCATACTTACCTCATACTCACCTATGAGAGAATGCTGTGGTTTTTGGAGCAATTGGAGCAATTGGAGCAATTGATAGCAAAATAGCCGATCTACAAGTGCAGTACTCGTAACCTGTGTTTGTCTATCGTGAAGCAGAACAATTTGGATTTGCGAGCAGCCAAATCAAACAGGTAGTTGAAACAGTCGCAGGTGTATTTATACTGTGGTGATTGCAGTGTGGATTGGCTGAGAGATAAGCAGCGCAGCTGAACTTGGTAAGGTGATTGCCTTATCAAGTTGAGCAGAGGTTGAGCAGAGGGAGGTCTCTACTCCTGAACATGCGTTGAATACAACTACATTTAAGGCAGTGGAAGAATATACCTCATATGGGTTGTCGGCTGTAGAAGATATACCTCATATGGCGTTTTTAGTCGGCAGTCGCGTTGGTTTGTTTTTTTGGGGGCGCGAGTCTCCAGGGATACTGAGCCAGGCGTCGAAAGAACATGCGGCGGACGGCACGACGTGACGACAACTTTTCAAAGATCTGCAGGGAGAGGACCTCATGACCAGGCCTGGGATGGCTGCACGACTCGTCTGGCTGATAGCTAGCAGAGCGCGTGGCTGTGCTGGAGCTGCGCTGGGCAACACGGCTGGGGTGAGATGATGACGTTGCGGGAGACTACAAGAGGGACGTTATCGAGCGGGACGCTGCGCATATGGGACCTGGGATTGTATTTTTGTGTTAATGGTGGGTTGGACTGTAAATTAGGGGATACCTACTAGAATTAACTGTCCCAATATCGACTGATGTAATCACTGGTTTGCCCGCCTTTTGTTTATCTGTAGTACATGGGGTGGCGATGTTGGATTAAGTTAATATTTTTTTAGAGTTTGGACTTCTTTTCAATGGTTCTCATATCGAGTAATGTAATTGCTTTGATGCCCGCCTTTTGTTTGTGTGTTGAGAAGACCGGGCGACTCCCGTGACGAGGTACATGGAGGGGTGGCGGTGTGGGAACTATGTGATGGGGTTGTTGGAATTTTATTAAACCTGGGGGGTTCTCTGGGTTGGCTGTATAACTCGCCTTGTCACTGTACTATGTCATCTTGGTTTTTGTCTGTGCATTGTTCTGTGTGATGTTGTTTGCTGTTTTAGTTTTCCTGAATGTTTACTTTTTTTCCTAGTTGGTGTTCCGGTCGCTTTTCATGGGGGGCGGATTCTTTGTGTTTCTTTTGAAATATACGTGTTTGTGAAAGACGTTTAATGTCTCTCATGGGGGGTAATGTAGTATATTTAATAACATAACATCCACATTTGTTAGCATTATTTAACTTCACAAGTCTACAGTACAAGTAGGATACAGACAGAAGAAGTGGATTGAGTCAGAGAGAGGTGCCGGTTTGTCTGAGCGGGGTGGGGGTGCTCTTAGCATTTTCTTTGTCTTACCTGCAGGAGACAGAGAGCATTCCCCCTTCCTGCCTTGACAGTTGCAAATGTCTTGGGGGGGTGGAGGCTCACCTTTGAAGTCTGACACACCCATACATGTGCCTCCTCTTTCTCTGAATGTGCTATATATACCATACTAAAATGTGACTTAGTGTGTGTGCCACTCCCGGCCGACAGGCTGTGGAGCTGGCTGTGGAACTCTGTACTATGCAATAAATGGAAGCAAAGGAACCTCACTTACTGGAGTGATGACTCAAATTCATTCTACAACCATTCATTCTCATCTCTGGGACATCAAACTATCTACAATATGGCGTTGTTGGCAACTCAATAGAGCCTTTAAGGCAGTGGAAGAATATACCTCATATGGGTTGTCGGCTGTAGAAGATATACCTCATAAGTATTTGAAAAACTAAGATTTAGGTGTGCCCCATCAATGCACTGTCGTATATTATGAGGCATAAACTGCAGGTTAGCAGGCTTGTAGTTGTTATAAGAAGTGGAGGAGAAGCAGACAGAGACGGACGTCAGGGTTTCCAGGTTCTAGAATCTCCAGTGTGTTTATTCATCATCAAACAGCAAACAGCATAACAGAGAACCAGAGAGCCAGGGCAGAGCCCTGACTCCACACAGCCTTACGTCGTGTGACAGTCCTAGTCTAATCATTTTAGAGACACTGTTTTTATACACTGTAGGTAGGTGACATTACAATAACAGACATGTGGGGTGGGGGAGAGCCCCCACCACCTGTTGATTAACTTCTTTGAACATTAGGTGACATGATTTGCAAGTGCATGGAGGAAGGGAGTGGAGACCTTTTGTCTCCCCAATTGGGAATGCTAATTCCACCCCCACCTGGCTAGGCCCATCAGCCACCTCTGAATAAGCTCTCCTGTGTACAGGCCAAAGTGGACTTGTGATCCCAGTACTGCTAACATATGGTTTTAGATTTGTACATTATGTTATGAGGGTTTTACTTGCATACTGTCCATATACCACACAACTATTCCCCCCACGAAAGAATTAAACTTCTTTCGCAACCAGGTATATTAAATAAAACAGTTTGCAAGAAAAACATAAAAAAACAACATCCTCCAACTTACACCCCCCAAGACCAATCAATGGCTGAAACTTAAACAAAGAAGACATTCAGTAGATTCAACACAAACAACACATCAGAAAGAGCAACTTAGATACAGGCTTCAAAATTACACAATAGTCATACAGTGATTCACCTTAAATTTCAAAATAAAAATATTCACAGAAAATACATCAATACGGTGCTGAACTTCCTCTTTATACCACTTCTTCACTTCATCATAACCATGTCTCGAAAATATAAACACCAGTCAAAATGCATTCTCATTCAATTAGTGCGCAGGTCTCTCTGTTTACTTTAAACTCTCACACTAAAGATAACCCTTCCCTCTACCAATGTCCCCCCACGCCGAGTCACCAAACTTGTAACCAAAGATAGAACCTTTCGAGTACTCCTATTAACTACACATGCTAACTACCAACGGAGGTGCCTACATTGAACAGAAGACAGTGTTTCTTCAATGAAATAGACCAGAGAGTGTAACAACTAAATCCTCACATCACACTTTTACGCACGGCAACAAAAATAACCGCTCCGTGGTTCAAATCACTTTATCACTAAAATACAACCTCTTGTCCCGAATGTTCAGTGTTCCCTCTGATAATGCTGCTGTTGTAGTCTCTACCTTAATGTCCACGCACCCAGCAGAATAGCCGAGCGCAGTTCCAGGTGATATCATTGTTCCAGCCAAAAAGATAGCCGCTGTACACCAACTCATCCCCCCACGGAGAACTTTGACACAGAAAGTTTTCCGCACCGCCGTCTCCCAGCCAGGCGCTCCAACGCCGTACCCAGATTTTCCAACAGATAGCTGCATTTTAACAACAGAGCGCTCCACTTGCGATCGCTGAAGATGTGTTACCACACTCTCCACGAAGAACCCCATCATCGCAAGTCCTCCACTCTGCCGGCACCCGCTGTCCTCTCCCCACAACATACCCGCCACGAAGAAATTCGACACACCAATTTCTCCGCTCTGCCGTTCGCACCGCAGCGCGCCCTTCTAGCGATCGCAGAAGATATGTTGCGCAGCCAGATGAGTCGTCCAGCCGTCCTAGGTCTGGTCACGAGCGGCCGCGCAGTCATCACAACGTCGCCGTCGCGAGGCATTCATCGTAGGTCGCCCCGAAGTCTCCATGGTCTGCTCCGCGGTGGTCCTCCTCGCCGTAGGAAGACATCCACGGACCCGATCCTCCTCCAGGCCCGCTCCTGCGGCCACCTCAAAATACACAGGTTCTTCTCTAAAGCGCCTTCGGAAAGGAAAGCAACAATAGCCGCTGGTTCGCCAAATGTCGTATCTGATGAGGCATTAGACCGCGTAATAGCAGGCTTTAGATGTAATAATATGGAGGAGAAGCAGACAGAGACGGACGTCAGGGTTTCCAGGTTCTAGAATCTCCAGTGTGTTTATTCATCATCAAACAGCAAACAGCATAACAGAGAACCAGAGAGCCAGGGCAGAGCCCTGACTCCACACAGCCTTACGTCGTGTGACAGTCCTAGTCTAATCATTTTAGAGACACTGTTTTTATACACTGTAGGTAGGTGACATTACAATAACAGACATGTGGGGTGGGGGAGAGCCCCCACCACCTGTTGATTAACTTCTTTGAACATTAGGTGACATGATTTGCAAGTGCATGGAGGAAGGGAGTGGAGACCTTTTGTCTCCCCAATTGGGAATGCTAATTCCACCCCCACCTGGCTAGGCCCATCAGCCACCTCTGAATAAGCTCTCCTGTGTACAGGCCAAAGTGGACTTGTGATCCCAGTACTGCTAACATATGGTTTTAGATTTGTACATTATGTTATGAGGGTTTTACTTGCATACTGTCCATATACCACAGCACCCCTCTCTTTCATTCGTTTTTTATTTCGCCCAACCAAATCACTGTGTGGAACCTGCATTTCCAAGGGGCGTATTCCCAAAGATTCTCTGGTGATAAAGCCCCAAATTTTCATACTGGTTCCTGATTGGTGGCCCACAAATTTGGGGGCAGCGAAACCCAATCACAACCGAGCGGGGCCAGACTAATCTGCCGAGGGCTATTTTCTTTTTTTTTTGCACTGGCAGATTCGTCTGGTTCCCAGGCTACCTCCGCAGCGCTGTCATAATTCATATGGCCGCTCTCTCAGGCCCCCCTTCGCTCCACTGGTGGAGGGATCACAGCTTATTGAGTAGCCTCCTGACTGATCAATATTTAATGCTGTCTTTTAACAAGATCAGATTTCAAAAATAGAAGAGGGATGGATGGCATGTATCCGTTTCCCTGTTTGGCCGAGGGGAAGAGAGGTTGTGGTGAAAGAGGTGCGTTTACTGAATAAAAAGGACTTGACCCGACGCTTTATCTGCGGAGGATGATGCTGGAGAGAATGTAATCCCTCTATTAATTTCAGCTCATTCCTCTGGGGTTATGATCCTGGTCATAACCTCACCATATCTTCAAGTCCCTTTCTTCACGTTTCCAGGATGTGAGGTGTTGCAGTTTTTTCAGACCTGGAGAGAAAGAGCTGTGCGTTTGAACATAACATAGCATCCAGTACATACTATATATAAATATATATATATATATATATATATATATATAGAGAGAGAGAGAGAGAGAGAGAGAGAGAGAGAGAGAGAGAGAGAGAGAGAGAGAGAGAGAGAGAGAGAGAGAGAGAGACAGACAGACTGCAGTTATTTCTGGATACTCACTCTTTTTTTCACTTGTGGCAGACGCGGTTTGACAGTTCAGATCAGATGTATCACAAGTGAATGACAATGGCCTCTTTGTTTGGATTCTAGAGAGAAATCATTACTCTGAGACATTGTGCGTATTGAATGAGAAATATTTCTGGCTATAATGTATGCACAAGAGTGTGCTTGATTTATATTGGTCAACATTGCGTTTGCAGCTGTCAAACACGGGTGACGGAGGTGCATCCCTCAACAAAGTGCTGGCTGTCTCATGAATGACAGCATAATTGATTTCCTCACTTGCCTTCTTTGATGAATTGATAAAAGATTAACCACGGACAGAAATCGAGTTAGCGCCACTGGAAATATTGGTATGGATCTGTAAGCTAGGCTGTCAGTCCATTCTCCTCCCGAGGACCTGTGGATATGACTGTGCATACGTGGGACATCCCTGGTCTCTGCGCTTTGGCCGCTGACAGCCATTAGCATGCAAAGTGGCGGCTGATCAGACTTTAATGTTAGAAGCAGCGTGTCAGTGATTGGGCCAGACGTGATGCTGAGTTGATCAGGCCAGGTCAGAATTAATGCATCCATTAGGCCAAAGGCATCTTAGCCCCCCTCACCTTGACCCTTTTATCGTGACTGTCAATAGCCTCAGGGCTCCCGATTTGATCATCCAGGCTTCATATTTAATAAAGCCATATCCTGGCAATGTCTGGGGCTCCAGCCTGCTCCCATCCATCTTCACTATAATTACCTGAGCCCCTACCCTGGGCCCTGACCAAAATCCAATCTGTAGCCTCGCCCACACCTAATCCCCCTTGTATAAATAATAATGCATGTGTAAATGAAATGCGAAAGATTACATTTGGTCATATGAATGAGGATCACACAAGAATGTCAGGGTGGTGGGGGGTATTTGGTGTGTGTGTGTGCGTGTGTGTGTGTGTGTGTGTGTGTGTGCGTGTGTGTGTGCGCGCGTGTGTGTGCGTGTGTGTGTGTGTGTGTGTGTGTGTGTGTGTGTGTGTGTGTGTGTGTGTGTGTGTTGGGGTGGGGGTTGCTGGAGGGGGATATGAGGGCATTGTGCATGCCAGGCACAGGATCGAATAAATATCTGAAGGTTAATTTGTTTTGATACCTAAAGCAAAATCTTGCAAGCCCATCTTATCACTAGGAGCCATTTATGATGTCATTAGCCGGGGACGGCCACAACGTCAATAAGGTTAATGGCAGTGATGCACATCAAGACAACACAAGGGGACGCCGGCTGAGGATGCAAGAGGGAACCGCAAGCTTTTCTTTAAATAGGTTTTGCAGGGAGTGACTTCAATATTTTAAGGGTTTTTTCAAACATGTATTTTGTGTCCTGTCATTTACACACTATGGACATGTGTAATGTTCCAGCGAGATCGCGGGTGTTTTTCCTGTGGAGCCAAGTATGTCTCCAAATATTACTTTACTCTGTCATACACAGAAAGGGCTGGTTGTGCACAAGGCACTGTTTTGTTTAACCACCACACACACAGCCGATCTACAAGCTCACAAGTGTAGATCGGCTATTTTCTTTCTCCTCTCACTATCCCTCTCCGTTCCTCCCCTTGGCGGTCATTGTCCCGCTGCAGATCTCAAGTCCATAAGACATTTGCTCACACTCCCTACCATTGTAACCATATACTTAGTTGACCGGGGTCCCCCAGGCTCTATACTTGATCCTCTAGTATTTCCAAGCTCATGCAATGCGTTGTGAGCTTGTGCTGCATGTAAATCTGTTTTTGCTTAATGTTCACACCAAGACGTTAATGTGCAACGCTGCCACAAGGGGAAAAAACTGTTCAAGTGTCACATGGGAGTGGTCTCCAATACATTAGCAGCGTGTGTGTACTATGTGGTTCAAGTGTGTGTGTGTTTACCTATGTTTTTCTTTATTGTTCCTGGAACAACATGAATCTCTCTTTAGCAACAGCGACAGGAGTTTCAAAATAAACCATAAAAGAATACTCTCAAAAAGAGCAATTTAAAGATATAAACGAAAGTAGCAAACCGATCAATATGGGCAACCAACAACAAATGGCACACAGACAAATCGATAGAACAGAATCAAAGGTGGTAAGTGATTAAAACATTGCAGACATCTGATAATGAGTCTTGAGTGGTATAGCTTTGATATTCTTCCATAATTCTGTCTGGCATTGACTATTATGTAGGTTGAAAGGTGGCATTGTTGATTAAATGCTTGTGTTTTTTGTTTTGTTTTGTTTTATATTCTGTTGCTGCAGGCTAAATCAAACCTCAGCCTTGTAAATCAAAAATGTTGAAACTCTCACCTTCACATTCTCTCTGCTCCCTCCCTATATATGTACCCCCCCCATCCCTCCCTACCTTCCTACCTCCCTGCCTGCCTGCCTTCCTCTCTCCTCCTTCCCTCCCTTCCTACCTCCTTCCTAAACCCTTCTCTCCATCCTTCCCTTCATACCTCCCTCACCCCCCTCCCCTGACTACTTACAGTATCTGCCTGTTTCCCCACACGATCCATCTCCTTACCTGCCCTCTCTGTCTTTTTCTCTCTCAATTTCTTTCTCCTCTCACTGTCCCTCTCCCTCCATCCCTCCCCTTGGCGGTCATTGTCCCCCCCCCCTCCCCCTGTGTCTGACTGAAGCTATTAATCACGCTGACGTTAGACAGTAAAACAATGAGGAGCGCACGTATGGTGCCATGTTCCCTCAGAGCAACTCTCTGGGTTTACCTGCAGGTGATTTGCTCTGTTTCTTAAGTGTTCATACTGGGACATGTTAGTGCATACTGGGACATGTTAGTCCATACTGGGACATGTTAGTCCATACTGGGAGATGATAATCCATACTGGGAGATGTTTGTCCATACTGGGAGATGTTCGTCTTAATGGTACAGTATGCGTGGGCAGGGCACAACTGCACAACACAGTATACCCGTGTTCTCATGTGGGATTGTCCTGCAACAACATGCTGCTTTCTTCACAGCTCAAAGTGGTAAAAAAAAAATTACAGCGTGGCTCCGGGTGTGTCTGCGGCTAACCTTGCAAACCACTGGCCCGATCGTATTTTTCACTTTTTCACTCACTGTCCTGGACGGGAGTCTCCAGACGTAAAAACGGATGATGATGAACTAAAAAAACTATAATTCTATGCTGGAAGTCAAGGGAGAGTCTAAATGACATCAATGCAATACAATGTCACAGTGTCATTATGACATCGTCAACATGACATCCGGGATCCAAGTGTAAGCCACGCATTAATATTAATACTGTACCCTGTCCTCTCCAATGAATCATCACCTTACCGTGGTGGAGAGGTTTGTGTGCCCCAATGAACCTGGGAGCTGTGTTGTCGGGAGCCTAGTGCTCCTGGTAGGGTCTCCCATGGCAAAGTGGTCTCGGGGGAGGGGCCAGACTAAGAATGGTTCACCAAACACTTCATGGACAATTCAAGACGAAGTGATGCGACCCGGCCCGGAGGAAGCCCGGGGCCCTCCTCTGGAGCCAGGCCCGGAGGAAGGGCTCGTCAGCGAGCGCCTGGTGGCCGGGCTAACCACGGAGCCCGGCCGGGCACAGCCCGAAGAAGGAACGTGGGCAGATCTTCGCCGCCACGTGGGCCCACCACCCGCGATCGGAACCAGTGGGGTCGGGTGCACTGTCAGATGGGTGGCAGTGACAGCAGAGGTTCCAGACGGACCAATCAGGGGCAGCAGAGGCTGACTTTTGGGACGTGGAACGTAACTACGCTGGTGGGGAAGGAGCCTGAGCTGGTGCGGGAGGCAGAGCGCTACCGGTTAGACCTGGTGGGGCTTGCCTCCACACATAGCAAGGACTCTGGAACCAAACTCCTGGACAAGGGGTGGACCTTGTTTTATTCTGGAGTTGCTCAGGGTGTGAGGTCTCAGGCGGGTGTGGGGATACTCACAAGCCCCCGGTTGAGTGCCATCACGTTGGGGTTCACCCCGGTGGACAAGAGAGTCGCCTCCCTCCGCCTAAGGGTTGATGGGGGGAAAACTCTGACTGTTGTCTGTGCGTACGCGCCAAACAAGAGTTCAGAGTATTCGGCCTTTTTGGATACCCTGCATGGGGTCCTGCATGGGGCTCCGGTGGGGGATTCCATAGTCTTGCTGGGGGACTTCAACGCACACGTGGGCAATGACGGGGATACTTGGACTGGCGTGATTGGGAGGAACGGTCTCCCTGATCTGAACCTGAGTGGTGGCTTGTTATTGGATTTCTGTGCTAGTCATGGACTGACAATAACAAACACCATGTTCAAACATAAGGATGCTCATAAGTGTACTTGGTACCAGAGTACCCTAGGCCAAAGATCAATGATCGATTTTGTAATCGTATCAGCTGATCTGAGGCCGCATGTTCTGGACACTCGGGTGAAGAGAGGGGCGGAACTGTCAACTGATCACCATCTGGTGGTGAGTTGGTTCAGATGGCGGGGGAAGCCTCTGGACAGACCTGGCAAACCCAAGCGTGTAGTGCGGGTGAACTGGGAACGTTTGGAGGAGACCTCTGTTCGGAAGGAATTTAACTCCCACCTCCGGCGGGACTTCTCTGGCATCCCTGTGGAGGTTGGGGGCATTGAACAGGAATGGGCAATGTTCAAAGCCTCTATTGCTAAAGCTGCGGCTGTGAGCTGTGGTCAGAAGGTCTTAGGTGCCTCAAGGGGCGGTAACCCTCGAACACCCTGGTGGACAGCGGTGGTCAGGGAAGCCGTCCGACTGAAGAAGGAGGCCTATCGGGGTATGATATCCCAGGGGACTCCAGAGGCAGTTGCAAGGTACCGACAGGCCCGAAGGGCGGCAGCCACAGCTGTGACGGAGGCTAAGCAGCGGGTGTGGGAGGAGTTCGGGGAATCCATGGAGAAGGACTTTCGGGCGGCACCAAAGTTGTTCTGGACGACCATACGGCACCTCAGGAGGGGAAAGCGGGGAACCATCCAAGCTGTATACAGCAAGGATGGGGCTCTGCTGACTTCAAGTGAGGAAGTCGTAGGGAGGTGGAAGGAACACTTTGAGGAACTCCTAAACCCAATGACATCAGACCCACCCTCCCTGACAGGAGCAGAGCCTGAGGATGATGGGGGATCGGCGTCAATCTCCCGGAAGGAAGTCACTGAGGTAGTTAAACAACTCCACAGTGGCAAAGCTCCGGGGGTTGATGAGATTCGTCCAGAAATGCTGAAGGCTCTGGGTGTTGAGGGGCTGTCTTGGTTGATACGTCTTTGCAACATCGCGTGGAAGTCTGGGACAGTACCGAGGGAGTGGCAGACTGGGGTGGTGGTCCCACTTTTCAAAAAGGGGGACCAGAGGTTGTGTGCCAATTACAGAGGTATCACATTACTCAGCCTCCCTGGGAAAGTTTATGCCAAGGTACTGGAAAGGAGGGTCCGGCCGATAGTCGAACCTCAGATTCAAGAGGAGCAATGTGGTTTCCGTCCTGGTCGTGGAACAACTGACCAACTCTTTACTCTGGCAGGGATCCTGGAGAGGGCCTGGGAGTATGCATATCCGGTCTACATGTGTTTTGTGGATTTGGAGAAGGCATATGACCGGGTCCCCCGGGAGTTTCTGTGGGAGGTGCTGCGGGAATATGGGGTGAGGGGGACCTTGTTGAGGGCCATCCAATCTCTGTACGCCCAAAGCGAGAGCTGTGTCCGTGTGCTCGGCAGTAAGTCGGATTATTTTCCAGTGGGGGTTGGTCTCAGACAGGGCTGCGCCTTGTCACCTATCCTGTTTGTGATTTTCATGGACAGGATCTCGAGGCGAAGTCGTGGCGGAGAGGGTATACGGTTCGGTGAGCTAAGGGTTGCGTCACTGCTTTTTGCGGATGATGTGGTCCTGATGGCACCATCGGTCCGGGACCTTCAGCTCTCACTGGATCGGTTCGCAGTCGAGTGTGCGTCGGCTGGGATGAAAATCAGCATCTCCAAATCTGAGGCCATGGTTCTCAGCAGGAAACCGGTGGATTGTGCAGTCCGGGTAGGGAATGAGGCTTTGCCCCAGGTGAAGGAGTTTAAGTATCTCGGGGTCTTGTTCACGAGTGAGGGGAGGACGGAGCAGGAGATCAGCCGGAGAATCGGAGCAGCAGGAGCGGTATTGCAGTCGCTGTACCGCACTGTGGTGACGAAAAGAGAGCTGAGCCAGAAGGCAAAGCTCTCGGTCTTCCGAGCAATCTTCGTTCCTACTCTCACCTATGGTCATGAAGTGTGGGTCATGACCGAAAGAATAAGGTCGCGGGTACAAGCGGCCGAAATGAGTTTTCTCAGACGGGTGGCTGGCATCTCCCTTAGAGATAGGGTGAGAAGTTCGGTCACCCGGGAGAGACTCGGAGTAGAGTCGCTGCTCCTTCGCTTGGAAAGGAGCCAGCTTAGGTGGTTCGGGCATCTAGTACGGATGCCTCCCGAGCGTCTCCCTAGGGAGGTCCTCGCTGCACGTCCCACTGGGAGGAGACCCCGGGGCAGACCAAGGACCAGATGGGCGGATTACATCTCCACACTGGCCTGGGAACGCCTCGGGATCCCCCAGGAGGAAGTTGCTAATGTTGCTCAGGAGAGGAGGGTCTGGAGCTCTCTGCTGGAACTGTTGCCCCCGCGACCCGACTCCGGATAAGCGGTTGAAGATGGATGGATGGACTGTACCCTGTCTTGTTTTTACTTTATTTAAAAGGAATATTACAGCAAACACATACTGGATGGATCGAGGCAGGAACTATTATGCATATCTTTATTTACAACTTCATACAGTGCAGGCACATGAATTAAGCACGTTAATTAAATTGCTTTTGGTATCTGTTTATTATTATGTGCTTTTTTAAGGGTGCAACCTTGAAAATCTAATGTTTATTTTCACAGCACTCCGAAATAGCACTAGTTGAGCACCGCTTTTCACTAAAACAAATGCACATGAAAACTTAAACGTAGACTCCAAATAGAGCTTTATGTGCTTTTTTGTGTGGCTGACTTCAGCTGTGGTAGAAATGCTCTCTCTTGTCTGATTCAAGAGTGAGCCTTCAAATGGTCTTGAGCCTTCAATGGTCTAGTAGCATATCTGATCTCAGATATGCTAAAGTGTTGGTAACTCAACATTATGGCATTGCCCTGACACTTGTTAAAGCATTACTCTGGAATAGGTTTCACTGCTCTTTATTTCAGGTTGTTTGTGGGGAGTGGGGACCAGTTCCCAAGCGGCACCGCTAGAGTTGCTAGCAAAAGAAGGCAAACAGTCCAAGGCAAACATCTGCACTTCCTTACACTTAATACCATACATAGCACAAGACCAAATGCAATGTACTGTGGTTAACAGCACAAAGTATCATCTACAGTGTTTCACATAAACATAGGAATACAAACACACAACTGTTACTGTAACTCACAGTCCAACACCTCTTCTATTAAGGGAAGAATGAAGGTTGGGAGGAAATACACAGAAACATTCTACAGTCTTTTACTAATATATAGACAAACTAAGCCTAATTATGCAAAACAATCTATAAAGAATAGTTCAATAAATAATTTTGAAATAAGTTAAATAATATTAATTAGAAAGGGGCACTCAGTGGAACGCAAATCTCTACCAGGAGGCATGACCCTCCCTCCCTCCATCATTGTCTGTGTAGTGCATGTGATGACATCGTTTTGGCATTGTGTGCGTGTATGAAAAGGCACAGTGCAATGGGAAGAAAGGCTTTGATAAAGGATGCTGATCGTTAATGCCTTGTGACAGTTATGCTTAGTTATAACAAAATCAAAATGATGGAAAATCTAATTAGGTGAAAATGGGCATGGTCTATATGGGGGAATCCAGATAAATCAAACTAGAAAAGTGCGTTCCTCTGAGCGCAGGTCCCTGCCAGGCCGGGTTGCCTATCCATGGCCCACATATTTTGGAAGTCAGTCCAATCTGAATGGAATATGAAAAATCTGACTGATACATATTGATCACATGACTCATGTGACCATGTTTACTGATTTGTGAGTTTTTGATTGAATTTGTAGGAGTAGCAGCAAATAGCATTTGGTAGAAAATGCAAAATGGACACACACACAATGGACAGGAGCGAAAACATAGTCTCCGGCCTTGCTCTGTAGATGCTGTGAACAAAAAAAAATCTAAATTTTCAGTACAACCTTTTATGTTTTTCATTTCCTTTGATGTCCCTTTTCTGTAGGCAGATTATTTGTGCAATATAATATCAAACTTTTAATAATGTTTGCAAAGGACATTGGGTTCTGTTTTTTGGTATGAACAAGCTCTCTAAATGTGATTAGGTTTGATCTGCTCATCTCGCAGTGCAATATGTAGCCATTTTTTAGTCATCTTTATTTGAATCAGAAAAGCTGTGGTGTATCCTCTGCTAAAAGTTAAATGCAAATTTTTAATATTGTCGCTGTTGGGTGGAAACCTTGTCCAAAAACGTTACTTTTCAGGAAATGGACAAAATAACCTGTGTTCCAATGGATCCAATGTAGTTATTTAGTCACAAGCACTTAATATTGGTTCAATATTTATGAAACCCACAGACTTAACCACTTTCACTTACACTTTAACCAGTCTTAGAATGTGACTTTTTATTTCACAACATACTGTATTCCCCCACTTCCATTGGGATTTATGGGGCGAATGAACAAGTGTGGCAACAGAGTATTTGGTTTGGAACAGACCCATCTTGTCTCTTTCTGTCATAGTGACATTGTCCTGCATCAGATCATGTGTCCCTATCCAAATCAGGTTCACCAATAGCCTCTTCTGTTTTTTTTTTTTTATTCCTTGGCTTTCGATGATTCAGACTGAGAGCTGCTGTTTCCGTTAGGCAATGTGTCTGTGTGTTGCACCCTGTTTCTTTCCCCCTGTCTATTGTTAATTGTTTTACTCTTAGCATGTATTGTTAACTGTGTACAGCACTTTGGTTCGACGCCGTTATTTTAGATGGGCTCTATAAAAAAAGTGGATTGGATTGGATCACAACGCATCACATCAAGCAATGATGAGACTTTAAGGGTGTTTATGAATGACACTCTATATTACACTGTATTTGCAGCCATCTCCAGATGCCAGGAACAAGTTATGGAACAAAAATAGAACACATGGTTCAATCACAGATAGTAAATTAGGGGGTAGCATGTGCAGTAATCATAAAGGAATAAAATTAGGCTTTCAAAGAAACTGGAGAGGGTCACCGTCGAAGGGAACAAAGCTATTAAGTTCACCTCAAACCACAGATTTAGTTTCCTCACAGGATCAATAAAGGTCTATCTTAGATAACATGCTAAATACACAAGACATTTTAATCAACATTATGGTCACATACAGCCAGAGCAGAATCCTAGACCTTCTGATTTACATTTTGAGCTAAAGGTGACATTTTCACACAATAATTTAAGGAATGGAATCATACTCATTAGTGGTATGAGGTAATGGGGATACTAATTATTTCCTTCTTTGGAAACACATTTTTAATGAGGACCAGGGTACATTATTTCTATAAGACAGCACTAATGGATTGGCAAGAATGCACTGGATTCCTCTTTTCACATTCCCACAATGGTTTTCCTCTCTACATAACAATAAACTGTACTGTATGAGGCCTTTAGATAAGAAATCACCAATGACAACATCAATGCTGCATAGCAGACCACATCAACGGAAAAACACAGAAAAAAAGGTTTCGATCACTACTGAGGAGGGTCTATCAAATCATGTGTTGTCGTGGCGTGCGTTGTCACAATGCTGTTTTCAAATTGTTATATTTACGAGGTTATAGGTGGTTATGACTGAGTCCTCTACCCCACCACCCACCTTGTCAGAGAGCCGTGATTGATGAAGCTTCCTTCCTCCCTGTCAGGCCTCTCCATGGCTTTGGTTGTGTGGCGTCTATTGATTTGAGGTGGAATAAAATCCCTAATGGTGATAACACTTAAATAATGGGCTGATAACAACACAGCCGATGGATATGGGCAATCAGGACTTCATTAGTATCAGCTAAGGAGGATGAGGCTGATTTAACTTGCAAATAGAGAACGAATGGGGGAGAGGGTTGAAGGGGTGTGGGGGGGCTTGGAGCCGTCAGGACATGATGCACTCTGCTGTGTATTGCTTCTCAGGCATGTCTTTGCAGGGGAAGTGAAATGCACAGGGGGATGTTCTATAATTGCTCAGAATCAAAATTAGCCTTGCCACAGGAGTCTCAATATTACTTTTCCAGACTATTGTACATGTTTGGGCATCATTCACAACCCAGCAAGTTGTGCTATAGATACGCTTCATGTGCAGTAAACCTGAAAAATAATGCTCCCGAAAGAGCACGTAGCATCCTTATTATTGCAACACAAACTCCAAAGTCCTTCGATGTCTGTAAACACCATTTCACATAAATGCACGATGTAACTTTTAGTGAGATGTGTCACCATACATTTTGTAGACCAACCAAATAGGCCTACTGTAAATCTAAGACAATATTTTTGGCTATTTGGCTAAAAACAGTCATGCACTTCACATTACAATCATTAACCTTCTAAATTAGTTTCATGCAAATCCTAAGAGTTTGTAATTGACAATTAAGCATGCCAAAAACATCCGGCTGCCATTTAATGGCAGTTAATGAGTGCCTGGAAGAGGCAGCGAGGTCTATACGGTGCCCACGGCTTTAACAGGGAAATATGCAAACTAACCTTGGTTAAAAGCTCTCACTGGGGAGGCAATGCCATGCCAATTTGCATGCAGACCCAGTCAGCACGGCTCCCAAGTTACTGCTATGTCGCCTGCCGAGTCAATGCTCTCCCATTGAGTCAAATGCAGCTTGATTACACTTCACACTAGCCAAATTATAATGCAAATAGCGTTCCACCTATTAACCATGGAGCTGCCCGAAATGTGTGCTTGTCCCCACAGTGTGTGATGTAAATTGCTATGTCACATTAAAATTGACACCGGTAATTCTGTGCATTGTGAAGTTATTGGCTGCCAGGTCTTATGAAGCGTTGCAGATGAGTGCATTTCGCTGCACATAGTCAATTTGACACAGTCGCAGGGGAGAGATTGCTTTTTGGTGCGTAATGAATCCACACAAATTAAGAAATTACCTTTGTGTGAGATCTTCAGTGTCGGTTATGCTTCCATTTCAGTTTACTTAGAAAAGGTATTTTGTGGTTATACAAAGCCACTTTAGAATTGGGACTGAGTTTTTTTGCATGATTGATAGTCCATATTGGCCCACTGAATATTGGATGACCTTGAGGTCAAATAATATGACCTTGAGGCTGGTGCATGTACTGTAGTTAAAGAATACCAGAAACTGGACGGCAGTTCAGAAAGTGGAAGGTTGCTTGACTGATTCATTTAGGGGGTTATGTTAAAGATCAAATCTGTATGTCTCTCCCGGTGGTGAGCGGTAATTGCAACGATGTCCATTGTCCAAACTACAATCAAGATGGCGGTGCATCTAGTGTCCAATCCGGTGTGCCATCTATTAACATTGTTAACCAGTCATATCTTACCTGACAAAAAGGTGCCATTTTCTCAATGTCTGAGTAGGGAGACCACCCCCAAGTAAAGCAGATGTACTAGTTAGATAACTAGTTAGACAGATAGGTTAAAATGACATTTATTAATTATAATAACTTTCCTGGACTGCAGCTTTTAGACTTTTTAAATGGCCTTCATCAAGGGACATTAGCTATATCATGAAACTGTCTAAATCTGTACTGTAGTTGAAATCACCATGAATATATTTGATGTGTGTGTGTGTGTGTGCGTGCGTGTCTGTGAATGAATGAATGAATGAATGAATGAATGAATGAATGAATGAAATTTTTATTTTCGTGTCATGCCACCTTTTTGGCCCATCCCATATGGGATTATATGACACATTACACAAAAAGAAAACAAGACATTAACAGTCCATTAACAGTCCTTCCTGTTCATATTACGTCCTTCATTATAACATACCACTTAAATAAAACATGCGTATAGTACTTATATGAACAAAATAAGAACAAAAAAAAGAAAATCCCATTTTACATATAAATGGCCCTCCTCCTCATTGACCAGGCCTTGTCAAGAAATGAAGCAAATGAAAAAATATCATGTTGAAAGAGACATTTCAGTTTCTCTGAATCCTCCAACCACACAAGTTCATATTTAGGATCTACCTTTTTAAAAAGTCTCTGCCTGATAGAGTTGTAGAATGGACAATACAAAACAAAATGCATTTCATTTTCAATTTCATTAAGATCACACAAACCACATAATCTATCCTCCTCCACCGTGCCTACATATCTACCCGTCTCAATATGAAGACCAAGTATGCCAGCCCTGATTTGAGCACATAGGCTTCGTTTCTTTTTTGACAAATGATACAATACATAATTTTCTGGACAATAGACATGCTTTATCTCACAATAAGTACGGAGCTTTGGTTTACACCATATATCCAGAGCCCATCTGTCCTTTATTTGTTGAAAAATAGTTTCTTTTATTACCATAGTCTCTACTTTTTCTTTATTATAAAAATGGTCTTCATACCCTGATCTCAAAAGAATATCATACATGTCCGTAGCCCAAGCGCCTTTGATCAAAATGTCCCACTCGAAGACCTTTCTTACAATTCTATTGGTGTTCAGCCCCAGTATTCTATTCCACAAACGTAACATGTGCTCACTCCACCGTACCTCATTGGGTTCCCACCCCATATCTCCCATGATGGCCAGGGTTGGCGTAAATTTGTGTACTCCCAAGAAGTACCGCATAGCTCTATTGTGGACAGCCTCACTTTTAGGATATTGTTTAAATCCCCACACTCCTGCTACGTAATCCAACACTGGACACACACAAGCCTGGTATAGTTTGGAGTAGGTTGAGAAACCCATATCCCTCAGGATCTTTGTTTTAGCTATGACTCCTCCTAGTGCTCTATTTGCTGATTCTGTCAATAAAGTGGTTCCTTTTATAAAATGCATATGCTCATCCAAATAAAAGCCCAGATATTTATAGAACTTTGTATAATTCAACTTTGATCCCCCAAATTGGAATTGGAAGTCACTTGTGCGCATGGCAGGGTTTTTAAAATGCATGATTTCAGTTTTCTTTTCATTTATCAAAAGTCTCCATTTTTTACACCAGTTACTTGCACATGTTAGCATTCTTTGTAAGTCAACTTCTGTCTCTGCTATTAAGATAATATCATCAGCATACATTAAAATGCTGACATATTCACTTCCATATTTGACTCCACAATTTAGTGGTCTGTGTGTCTGTGTCTGTCTGTCTGTCTGTGTGTGTGTGTGTCTGTGTGTGTGTGTGTGTGTGTGTGTGTGTGTGTGTGTGTGTGTGTGTGTGTGTGTGCGAGAGACAGAGAAAGAGAAAGAGTGAGAGAGTTTCTTGTGCAAAATGGCTGCTCAAACAATCTCGTCTGAAACGGAGGAGGGGCTCCTAACCCTCTTCTACACATCAGTGTACAGTATAATACATGCAAAGATCCACTTCCTACTCACAGTTTAGCTAGGCCTCAGTAGTTTTGGAGAGTGTACTTCTGCGCTGGCTGATTGAGACCCCTAATTAGTGTGCTTTGTTAATGGCAGGTAGTGTCAGGTGTTAATGAGAGGCTGATTGGAGTGTGTGTGTAACGAGAGATGATTGGGATGCCTCACAGCTCAAACTTAAACATTCCTCAGTAAACACTCCACCGTAAAGAGAGAGAGAGAGAGAGAGAGAGAGAGAGAGAGAGAGAGAGAGAGAGAGAGAGAGAGAGAGAGAGAGAGAGAGAGAGAAAGGGAGAGAGGGAGAGAGTTCTGGCGAAGTTGCTTGGGGGGGTGTTGGTGAAGGTAATTGCTACAACATGGAGGGCCACGGGGTAAGGTCCTCTGCAGATTGCTGGGTCCTCCAATCAAGTGATGGGGGCTGTTGCAGCAAGGTTCTTCAGGAGGGGCTGATTCAATGATTTCAGACAGTGTGCAACAGATTTCTGGAGCTCTAATTGAGATTTAGGGTTTTATCTTTATGTCTTTATTTGTGAAGAAAATGGTTTGGGACTATTACAGAACTGACTGCAATCCTTGCACAAATAGTACGGCTGTAGAAATGGCTGTAAGGGGTTTGTCCAAAGTATTGGGGCCGTTCCATTACTCAAAAATTAAAGATGATATAACCTTTGACTCAATGTTTAAGAATCCAAGTATCTCAGTGATATAAAATACAGGACCTGCATAATTCCCAATAGTGCAAGAACAAATTCTTAAAAATTAAGTCACCTTAGCTTGCACAGGACCACACGACCACTACCAAAGAATGCAGTACATGTCTGGGAGTGTGACTCACATAGTGTAAAAAAAGGACCATGTGAAGTGGATGAGGTACATTATGACGACACTGACATTACTGTACATTGTACCTCTACAGTACACCGGCATGCAGAGGAAGCAGGCCAACCGTTCATCACGGGGGGCACTTAGAGAAAGGCCAAAGGCTCGCTGAGGAGTAAAGGGAGTCACGGGAGCCTCACACACAAACACAACCACGTGACTGGAGCGGCGTGTCTTAAATGCACACTGGAGAGAGCAGGGCCTCACCAAATTAGTTCTCAGGAGACCTCCCTGCACCTGCAGTCATTTTTCAACCTTTTTTAATTGGTCCTCTTCAGTCAGCTGATGCCCCGTGTCAAAGCTGCGTTGGCCCGGCGTCGTGACTCAAAGGTCCCGGTCTCACCATCAACCTCATTCTGACACAACGTATAGGTCGCCCCCCAACCCCCTCTTTTTTTCTCTTCTTTCTGAGAATCTTTGTCTCGACTGAACCGCTATATCCATTATGAAGGAACAGCGGAGGTAAAAGCAGCAACACTCGTTGTCAAATCAACAGTAACGCTGTCGTTATGTGTCAGTAACACTGTCCCTGCTGTAGTAGGAACCAATTTGAACCGTCTACTGGTGTCGTGGCAGCCTGCCTTCTATCTGACTCATAAGGCTATATGAGGAAGCTGGTGTGGGAGAACAGGTGGTGCGACACACTCGCAAGTGTGTGTGTGTGTGTGTGTGTGTGTGTGTGTGTGTGTGTGTGTGTGTGTGTGTGTTTGTGTTAGCGTGAGAGTGAACAGTGTATCTATGAGGACATGTGTACCTGTGTGTACGGACATGCAGTTGAATGAAATAAGCCCCCCCCCCCCGCGTGCACACACACACACACACACACACACACACACACACCCCACCACCATCACCACAGGAAGCTGTGCACGTTGAGTGTGCACGCCACAGGGAGGCAAGAAGATGGATTTCCACACATTTGTAATAACTGTCACACCTTAACTTCTCAGAAGCAATTTCACATCCCGAAAATGGGGACGGCAGCTCAAATTAAAAATGACATTAAATTCTGCTGGCAGGCCACGTTCTCATTTTTCATTTTCAGGTAAAACAGTTGCCGATAAGGGCCCTGTGAGAACAGACACCCTCACCTTGTATGTTACGCATATCACTCACAACAACTCCGCTAGCTCAATCTCCTGCCATTTTGGAATGTTGTGCATTCACTCCTAACACCCGTGAGGCCACGGTGGATTTGACATCACTCCTCTGAGGCTGTGACTGAAAAAAAAAGATATGTCTTGAACAGTTGTGTATCATCAGCTCGCAGTCAGAAGCAGGTGGACGGACGGACAGACATGGACTGAGGGCCAGCCTAAACTCAGGCCGCCAGCAGATGAATGGGCTTACCCTGAGAATATGACAAGAACAGATGATGACAGGGTTTGAAATGTTTTGACAAATGAGGGGGAGAATGAGCCGCAGCTAGGGCACAATGAGGACCTGAGGAGTAAACTTGTGATTGATTGCTGCTATGGCCCATCTCCCATCCTATGTATTTGTGTGTATCAGGCAAGGCTCCATTTGCAGGTCTGATGTTGAACAGCCCACCAGTGGTAGGTTAAAGCCTGATTTATACTCTGTGGTATGACCGTGTCACTTGTGGGGGAGAGACAACTCATGTATTTTCGGCAAGCAACACTGTCATTTGTATAAATTAAGCTTAAGCTGAAATACTGTTCCCTTCCTCACATGTCTTTATTACACTACAACCCTAATACAATTTTGTAATGCAAATATTATTATATTATATTACTTTGTGGGTTAATTTAGCTACAGCTTAACATTACTGGCATTATCATGACGGCATTTCTGTGTCGGGACTCAGGAGAGAGCACGCTTAGAGGAGAGATGACATGTAAGCCAGGTCATGAGCTGGGAATCGAACCCAGAATATCACAGTTACTGTATGTGGTTGACAAATTAACTGGTTGAGACACAAGGTACCCAAGGATTACATATCAAGAGTGGGGTCAAGCCTGAATAGTAATATAAAAGAAGAAGAACAATAGGTGAAATGGTTCAAAACAGTTTTGTTTTATTTCTTTTTTTTCTTTTTTTTTTCCAGACAAACACATTGATTTCTGGACCACAGTAGAGGATGGAAACCTTTCACAAACATTTTTTTATTATCATTATTTGAAAATACAAATATAAAATTATACTTTCCACATCTGAGATGTGAGAGACCCCCATCCACTTTGAGTTTTTCGTACGTTTTTTTTTTTTTTTTTTTTTACAACAGGGCTTGAGCAAGCCATACAAGAAGACCTGAAAGATGCTTTCAGACAGTCAGTCCGTTCAGTCAGCTCTCGCAGTAAAAAGTCCGTTAACATTAAAAAATGGGCAAGTGGTAGGAATGGGCAAGGCAATCAGAACCCCCCACCCACCCACACCCCCCCACCCCACCAACCAAAGGAGGCATGACAAGCTTCTATAAGGGCCATGTGACGAGACACAAATGACTGTACCGCTGTTCTGAGCATGACGACCTCATCCCCAGTTTGCATGTCTGCCACTGTTGACGAGATTCCCAGTGAAACAGTATTGTACCTCCGTTACAGCCCCCCACCCCATTTCACCATCTCGATTATTGCGGTACAGCCGTGATGTTTGCATTATGGCAAAACTTTGTTTTGACTGCGAGACAACCCCTACAGTGTTGGCTACTTAAACATTTTTCAGCTCTCATTTTTTTTTTACAAAAAATGAGTGTTCGGCCTTCACACAGACAAAGTGTTCAACAAAGATATATAATACACTTAAATCCTTTATATGTGTACATATATTTACATTATGTACCCGGATTACAGTATGTGTGTGTGCTGTATTTCAGTGACAGGATGATCGATTGGCCATTGCCTAGCACTTGCCTCAAGATTCAAGTTTAAGTGGATACGGTAGTAGTTCGCTCCCAATATATCCAACACCTTCCAGGTCGTGTGTGTTTTTCTCTTTTTTTATCGTTTTTTCTTTTCTTTTTATTAACCAACAATTATCCAATGATGAACTAGTCTAGCAAGATGTGTAACATTCATTAGCTGTAAACTGCTGTCAATGTGAAAGAAAAGTATAGCAACAACAGAGCCATGCTACCTTAAAGTCCAAGCTACGAAATCAAATTTGAGAAAAGTCTAAAGTAATGAAGGCTAACCAGATAAAAAGATGTTGTACTGTTATCGACTACGTGAAATGGCAACCAGCTTGTACTGCAATCCCATGCGGAGCCAGGTAGGTAAATGACACAGATCGAAAAATGCGGCCATCAACCTCTGCTTTGTGATGTTTAAGAGGCTGAGATTTGTTTGTTCTGTAGTATGACACGAATGCCACGTTTCTCAAAAGTGGACAGAAGGTAAAGTGACGACTGATGGCAAAGCTGGCGGAAGATTTTCAGGCATTGATCTCGTTTTGTCTTTAACAGCCAAAGTAGCACATTAAACTTTCCTGATTGTTCTCAGTGAAGGCACAGCGCTGTGAAACTGCTCTGATTCAATTTTCTTACATCATGTTTTCCTCAAGTCTAGAATTGGTTCCGCTACAGTTCCACATGTGCCAAAGACCAAGACAATCACCCTATAACTAACCCTTGAATGATACTTAATTGCGTGCTGCAAACTGAAAATATCAGATTTCAAAGCTCACAACACATTGCACTACAACGTGTTGTGAGCTTGTAAATCGGCTATTTTCAATGTGAAACACCTGCGCGCAACTAAGTATAATCCAACCATTAACTGGGTCACATCACTGCCATCATCAATCCCACCAAATCCATTATTGTCAACTTCATGGAGGGCATCTTCTTTTTCTACAACTGAGCCATTGCTAGTATGGCACAGTAACCACAGTTGTGTCTTTTCTACCATACAAATCTACACATTCTTTCTATAAGACCTCACCCAGCTTTCCACGACCATGAAGACTTGACGTAAAATCAGAACCGTCTAATAATGCTGAGTAAAGTATTTGGATGACTGCTGAGACAGTAGGCTGCATGGGATTTGGTACGGGAACGAAGTAAGAGCTGGCTCCATGGTTCCACAGTACAAAAATAACTCACAAAAATTCAGTTGATGAGTTCAAACTATAGTATGCGAGTACTTAAGTCAACAAGTAAAAAAAACAGTATTCAAAAATAGTAGTGCCATGGGCCACTGGGATATTTTCAAGAGTACAAACATTTAAAACTTATAGTTTAGATTAATAATATTTATAATAGTCATTATTGTTATCATTATTATTATTATCATCATTAATCTGTTATAACTTTCTAAAAAAATATGCTATTTTTTTCATTCATGTAATAAAATCCTTCTTGCTCGTTATAACTTGTGTCCCTCTTGACAAATCATAAGAAATAAAAGCGTTTTGCATATCTAGCATTAGCATTTAAGGTAGTATGGCACACCCCTTTTAAAACATTCAAGGGTGGGGATCCAATTAATGCCTTGTTTTACAATTCCATCTTTACAGCAATTTCTCCTTTAAATGTTTTTCAATGAGAGCTTTGGTTAGTTGAAACCATGTGAGATCAGCAAAACCAAAAACAAACAATAATAAACCCCCAAAAAATAAATAAAATAAAATCTGAAGATCAACAGAAAATAAGAGTGAAACAAAATTTCAGCATTTTTTTCCCCATATGGTAATTAATAAGAGAAAGTTCTATCCTTACTGGTCCTAAATCAGCTAACAACTACAGCTATTATTGTCTATATTAACTACATAACATCTATTACTAGTTACTAGGAGAAAGAGAAAGAGGGATAGAGAGCTAGGAAGAAAGAGATAGAGAGACAAAGGGAAAGAGGGGGATTGAGGGGGTCAACGAATGTGTATAGATCACTAGACTGGGATCAAAGACAGCACTCTTACAAGGTCATTGGATTTTCTTTTTTCACACGTTACTGAAATACATTGATGATCAACATAAGATTATTGTAGAAGGTGACAGGGAATGGAGAGAGAAACTGGATGGATGTACAGTACATAATATTATTGTTAGTATTATTATAGTTATTATTCATATAATCATTAACAACCACAAAAATATTGATACAAATCCTTCTTAGAAATGTAAATCATTCAAGGGAACATACAATTTCTTTTTTTTTAATCGATAACATACACATTTCTGTTTTTTTTTGTTTTGTTTTTGTTTTTTCTGTTTTGGATAATTTGATTATTACTGAAGTCCCCATTTTTAAAAACGATCCAGCATTCAGCTTCACACTGTTTTGTAAAACAAATTTGTAAAACTTCTGTTATCAGCACAGAGGGAGAAAAACAAAAGTAAAAAAAAAAACAGGATATACATTTATCAATTCATAAACCATTGAAAACGTTAAAGAAGATCGATTTCTCAGTTTTTAACAAATTCCTATTTACATGAAATGATTATGGGTAACATTCCTATCTTTTCCTTAATTTTTCAGTTTTGTGGTAAAATTAGTTTTTGTGTCATACTGGTATGTATGCTGTATGGCAATTTTCCAGAATCAGTAAACTATAGAACATACAGTATACAGAATGTCCCAACATTTTGTCCCATACAATTACCCTAACCGGAGTTGGGTTGAAAAAAAGCTCATTCTAACATTAGCAATCCTTCATATCTCTGAGACTATATCAAATGGCCGACTAATGTGCAAAGAGAACCTGGTCTCGACCTTACACAGCAAAATCTGCAAAGTTAGTTCAACCTTGAGAGTGTAAAAATTGGCCTATTAGGGCCCATTATCTAAAAAATGGCCTCCACGTTCCATCATTTCATTTCACTCTTATGTTGCAAGCCAAGGTTGTCTCTAGAACCTTGGACACATCTGTCAGCGGTGGTTGATCAATATCATCTTGTAGTTCTGTTAACTACATTAGCTATAATCCAGTTTGGCGCCACTGTATGTTAGCTAATGATGGAAGTTCTCGAGGAGACAGAAAACCACAAGATCATTTCTCTGAATATAGTTTTTTCTCACCATAGCTACTGGACATTATAACTAGGCCTTTTCATGTGGCATCTGAACGAAAGTTCATAGGAGTTGGAACATTCGCTGTTATTGTTGTCAGCTGAAATGATCTGTAAGGGTCAACTTCTTCACTCTCCGAGTTACACTAACAGTGCGGATTATACTGTGTGCTGCTAATCACAGTGCAACAACTTTTGCTTTCATAATCCATTCATATTTTCATTAAATGTTTCAGTTTCAAATAAATTAACCTATCTGGTCATCTTTTATAAGACAAAACGCACAGGGTTGAGGTAAGGAGAGACACTTGTTTTGTCAGGCTTCTGAAAAAGATTACGCTATCTGACTTGAAATATTGCCTTTCACGTGAACACAGAGAAGCAGTGGCAAACCAAAGACAATCAGTGTGTCAAACAAATCCTTTGAAAACATGGGTGTCAGTATGACATTAACATCAATATGAAATATCTGGACAAAGCTCATCTGTCTAGTATTTAAAATAAAATAAAAAGTATAAGTGTGCTTTGGATCCTGTCATTTATTTCTTTTTATGCTATTGACCTCCAAAGTCGCAGCGAGAAAGAGAGAGAGATTAGAGTCTTTCAGTTGTGTGTCGAGGGTGTTGAGCAGAAGTCATCTCTGAGAGACGTTTTTTGTGTGTGTGACAACGTCCAGTGTTTTTTAACCTCGTGTCATCTTTTTGAAGCTGTGCACATCGGAGCTCACCATGTAGACACAAATATGCTGGTATGACATTAGCCACAGTAAGAAAGCCAACGGTATTTACAGAGCAAGCCAACAGTGTTCTCCAAGGATCCTCTCATCCTCAACTAGGGGTTTCTCATGGCCTTTGTGCTATGGATGGGAATTCTTATAGGACTTACGTAGCACTTTTGATGTCCTCCCACGTGTACATCCTTTCTTCAGGAACCATCGCAGAAAATATGGTTCTCTCTCTCTCAAAACCATTATATGCAGTGACTGGAATATTATTTACAGTTATAATATTTTTCTTTTTTAAAATTTGAATTCACATAGTATTAAAAGGAAACTTTTTATTTTATTTTTCTCCTGACAACAAAACATTTATAAAAAAGGACTGTGAAAATATTGTAGTCCTCTTATTGCCAAAAATAGGTAAGTATGGTGACAACATTACGAGGAACAAAAGAGCTACTAAGATTTATTAGTTTACCTTCTGTTTTGAAACTACAAACCAATGTCGTCTCTCTTTGAGTAACATTGGTTTGAATCAGATGTCTTGTGTGTGTGTGCAGACTGACACCTGACAATCTTTCAATCACCAAGGATAAAAAATATATATATATCCACAGTGTCTGGAAAGACACAAAAGAACAAAATAACAGCTTACATATATTTTTTTTTCTCATGTTAGGATCGAAAATACACATAAAATGATCAAAAAAAATATCTTTCATGGTTGATTTTTAAAAACCAAAAAGGAAAAATAATAAACAAAGAAAAAAACAAAGGCCATTCAAATGAGAATAAGATCATCAATAAAGTTGGGCCGGATGAACAAAAACAAAGACAAACGTCATGAAACCTTACACAATGATACTGGGCTACAGTCATATATCAAGGTTCTCAAAGCCAGGTTGGGGTTTATAGTACAGCAGATCGTAGTTTCTCTTTTTTTTCTGAGATGATTTTTTAAAACTTTTTTTTCCTTTTTTTTTTCTCTCTCCAGCTTTCGTTGTTCATCTGGTGCCACCTCCGCTCTCGGTCACTGTGTGGATGCTGTAGTGATTGGTGTTCGACGGCATCACCTGTACACAGAAGCAGTTTAGAGACTCCAGCCTGTCCTTCCCCCGGGCCTCCTGAAATACTCTGCTGGTATAGGCATTACAAGACGGACACACAGCCCACAGTCGTTCAACACCTGAAAGCTCACCCGTTGCTAGATCCACTGTGTCCCAAAACCTTCAGCTCTCTGCTCAGTGTGGATGACACTTATCAATCTCCCTTCATAAAAACTATAAGAATCGATCAGCCTGAAATCATCTGAAGTCAATTTGGACAAAATAATGATCACACTGTGAGACAGAGTGCTAAAACCTTGGCATACAGGGATTCTCACATGAGCTTTGCCTTTATCCCCAACTGGCAATATTTTTTCATGTGCCATAATCCTCTTGCAATTTTTTTATTTTATTTTGTGTGTGAACTTTATGATTTAATTCCTTTCAATTTCCGCTCTGACTGTAATCCCCTGCATCGCTTAACCTTTTTATTTGTAGATATATATTGGAATTTGGATTTATGGGTGAGGGCTATCCCCCTGTTTGCTCCAAAGGACTGTAAACGAACAAATGAAAATTAATTTTCGAGCTTTGAGCTGGCAAAGAGGTGGATGGCACAGTCTTGACAACAATGTATGTACTGTAAAGTTATCACAAGGCTTCTAGTACTAGTACCGCACAACACCTTGGGCTACGGTCAGCAAGCGTTAGCAAGGCCACATTAGTACATTATCTAAAGGCCAGATTTATACTTGGTTGTGTAAGCTTGTGGATCTGCCATTTTTGGTGCAAGACACTGCACACAAGCAAGTATAAATCAGGGGTAACATGCAAAGGGATTAAGTGTGTTAACAGATTGGCTGTTATCTGGTTGATGATACGTGGGGTTAATATTGAACTGAGTCTACACGCAAAGACATGCCTTCTCCCATGACTTGCCAGGTGCCTCCACACTGTGGTTCAATACATTGATGTGCTATCCAGGATGCAAACAAAGAATGTGACCGTCAGTGGTGGAAAGTAACTAAGTACATTTACTCAAGTACTCTACTTGAGTACAATGTTGAGGTATTTTTTACTTATTTGAGTATTTCCAATTTTCAGTACTTTTACTTCTACTCCATTATATCTCAGAGGCAAATATTGCACTTTTACTCCACTACAATTATTTGAAAACTTAAGTAACCAGTTACTTTCATTTACTTGCAACAGAGTATTTCTACACATTGCAGTATTGATACTTTCACTTAAGTAAAAAAAATTAGTACTTTCCCAACCACTGGTGACCGTCAGGGTGAATATTCCTGTCTCCACACAGTGACAAGTCAACTTAATGGACTGTGTGGTTGGTCCAAAGAGCAGAATAGTAAAAGAACTGTGACAGCTGTTTCAGGGCAGAGAAGCCATGTATATTGTCACTCACATCATACAGTACGTAAGTGAAATTAAAGTTGCATCCATGCTATTTGACACCCAGTCAGAAAGAAATAGAAATATTATTAAATTAGGTAATTTATTTAAAATAAAGCACATCTTTTGGCTGAATAGTACAACCGCTTGTTGAATGCATTGAGGCAGCCATCCCTATGCATTTTTATGCATACGAGACTAGATGAAATCCACACTAACTGGATGGCAATATAGAGGAAGCAGGGGAGGCGAGCAGAGTTTGTGTTAAACCCAGTTCCATCTAGCGTCTACACGACACATGCACACGAAAGAGATGAGTTAAAATACAGCCTTTCCAATGACAGAACGATGCTTTAGGGAATGCTACAAAAAAATCTTTTTAAAAGCTTTTCAAAGGGCTCCACTTTGCCACGGGGACATTCACTTTTTTCTTGATCTACAGTAATATTCGCAGATGCCCTGTGGAAAGCGATGGCATGCTTTTCAGGGGACAGTATCCACAATAGATACAACGGAAACAAATCAAGGAGGAAATGAAAAAAAGGGGAAATGAGACGAGTCAAAAAGGAAACAATAGATGTTTTAGGGGTAGGAAAGACTGGGATATCATAAAAATATCATTTAATACCTCCAATGAGATGGCAACCAGCCACCTGTTAGCTTTCAATGGTATCCATTGGTATCCATTTGTAAAAGCTGTCGCGATCAACGGACCCTAAAAGTGTACAATTAGTACCTGTGTCAGTATGCATTTCTTAGGAAAAGGCAAAAAGGAGCCTATTACTGGTGAGTAGCCTATATTTTATTCATAAGATGTGCTGTCAGCATGAATGAAAATTCATCTCTCTCATTTCTGTGAATCTGGCTCATTGCAACAGGGGCCACATTTAGAACCCAATTTGGCTCCATAATTTGGATTTTGGTGAAGGGCTACAGAGAGGTGGGTCTCTGCCTTGCAGTAATGTGCTGTCCTCTGCCTTTGATGTCATAACAGATTAAATACATCTTTTTGTTACCCAAATGCACACCGTTAAGACACCTGCTGACAGAATACAGAGACCTGCTCAGGTAACAGATCAAAAAGTACCTCTCTGCTTAACTGTTAAGGATGGAGCAGTAGTTTTCATTTTGAGTGAGAACACTCACATCATACAGTGTTCTACGGTTCAACATCAGGACATTTCCATAAATTTGCCTTGCATTGTTTTGATGACTGAAGTTACATATGCCGTTAGTTTAGTAGTCACAGTTGACAGGGTCAAATACATATATCTTCTTATAGGGCGTATCACATTCATGCTAACACATATTAATCAAATCATCAGGAATCACAAAACATGCAAAACAATTCAGTAATTATGCAATGATGCGTAAACAGCATGAAAATGATCCAAATCATGTCACCCTCTCTCAACCTACCCAGTATTAAAGCTCAACTGTGAAATTGAACCATGCTGCGCTAGGGTTTGCAAATACTGCAAGGATTATGTCTCCTCCAATTCAAGTCAATTGACAAAGATTATCACAGCGCTAAGATGCTTTAGGGGAACATGTACCAAGATGATTCACACACAGATGAGCCTCGTTTTGAAGCTGATGTTAGCAAAGTCATATAACTGTTCATGACCAAGCAGAAAGACAAGAAAGACTTTTTTTTTTACCACATGAACCCTGGTGTCCCTATTTTGGGCAAATGTTTGAAAGTCTTCTGCTCTTTTTGCTAAGTATACAGGGGTAAATGGCTCTCTCTCCTGGCTCCCAAACGGAGAATGATTTCTTCTGACATCTTCAGACTCCACCTCATCTCCTAGCGCTCATTATTTCTTTGTTTCTACTGTATGTGTTGTACTTGTTTATACATGCTTGTTATGTTATTCAGATGCATTACTTGTCCACAGATGTTTACCTGCCATCCTAGTTACAATGTATCACAGTAACTGTTTTCTTAGCACTCTATACTTGACCAATTACCCTGCTGTTTAACTAGGGTACATGCTGCTTACTCTGATCTTGCACTCTGTACTAGTAAGGCATCTGATAAATGCCTAAATTCGAGGCAAATAGTTCCTTATACGTGAGCCTGACAAAACTATATGGTATGTTGATCACCTAGGCCCCAATAAAACTACTATTGTTTGAATAGAAAATCAAGGATAAAAGGATACTTTTTCCAAAGTCATTTTTCTTTTCTTTTTGGTCCGCAATCTCTTAGGAATAACCTCTTAAAATGAAAATGTATTCCAGCTCATTTGTGAATATGCTGCAGTACAATGTCGTGCTAAAACAGTCACCAGAACCAAACACAGAGGAGGACGTTAACACTGCAATGTAGGTTGGTGCTGCCAGATATAGAAAGTGGCCAAATATTTCACACTGTGGATTCTGAGTGTTTTTGTTGCCTCTCATCGTTCAAACTCAGAGCCATTATTACCCTGCTCACATTTCATTTTAAAGAGGTTCAAACAGTCTTTCAACATCAAGTGGAAGGTGACATATTGATTACAAATGATACATCATGAATGTCCCCATTGCCATGACAATACAGGAGCTACTTAGCCGTGTCAATCCACAGCACAGTTCTCTCCACAGTCAAGGAATGCACCGGGGAATTCAGAGCTACCCAGCAGAAGGCATTCAGGGTGTCTGAGAACTCAAATAGCAGGAGGCTTAACACACAAAAGACCTTGTTGAGTTTTCGGATCATCTTAGTGTTGGGATATTTGGCCAGAAGATCAAACGGGTAAAGTTGAATCAGGACTATAGTTAGCTATCAGCTTATTATGAATCAGCGATGATTTTGGCTTCCTGGTCTTCACCTGCATGCCTGGCATCTGCTAGCCTGGCTTCAAAGAGCATAAAGAAATCCCCTCTAACAGCAGTTTGTGCAAGGTTTGTTATGGACTGTTTGATTGGAAAAGACACACGGGAGGGGCTTTCAAGTGATTCCAGCTGGAAAAGGTTAAAACTCAAAATATTGACATTCTACAGCGTCAGAAAAAGGTGCAGGAAATACATGTTCCACGATGGAGAGGCCATTCGTCTGGGCCATTTTTGACCTTCTGCTTGGCACACGAACAGAAGCGACACATCAGAGAGGTGATGACACCCCATGCAAGTTCACAGTTTGTCATAGGACAGCAGGAAGAGAGGATGCGTGAAAGAGAGGATGGAGAGAACATTGGCAAGTGAACAAAACAGGACTAAGGCACCTGTCTATAAGCGCTTCAAACTTTTTAAATAAAAGATATTTCAATAAAATGTGGTGTTGTTTTTTGCTGAAAGAAAATGTAAGCAAAGCAGTGTTTTGGCTCAAATATTCCTAAAAGGCAGGCAGCAGTGAAACTGATTGCACGGGCCATGTTAAATTGCTTATTGATTCGAGTGCTGAGCAGAGTTTAAGTAAAAAATTAGGCCTCTTGTAAATGTCTGGCCAACAGATTGAAGCTGCCACTTAAAATGAAGCTACTTTATGTACAGTCCTCGACAAGCAGTACAAAAATGATCTGCTATGAAAAATTTCTGCTATTTCCTCCAACCTCTTCAGTGGTATTCAAACTGTTTGTGCCTCAGGCACACCAGTCTTCATTGTGAAAATAGCAGATCTACAAGCCCAGAACGTTTCGCAATGCGACTGTTGTAGTAGCAAATATTTGCAATTCTTGAAAATGTGTGATTTTCTTGACTTTTTATTAACATTTCTGCCCATAATGACATTCCTAGAATAGGGACACCAGGTTGAAAGTGGTTAAAATCTATATATTTCTTTAGGGTACAGGATTTGCCTTTGTATTGGGACATTTGTGTACACAAAGTACTGATAATGTAAATAACAAATAATAATAACTTTTTGTAACTCATTGTAATGTCCAGGCACACCGTTTAGGAACCACTGTCTACCATTTCCTATACTTTACGAACAGTTGGATGGTGGGTGACTTCAGGAAGTGAGGAGGATTTAATAGTAGTTGATGACAATGATGATGATGATGATGATGATAACGATGAAGGTGATGAAGTATGTGTACTCACGGCGATGCTGTGGCCAAAGCCAGAGCCGGGCTGGGGACTAGCGGCGCTGATGTAGTTTCCCACGCCAGAGTCCTGACTGGCATTTCCGTAGAGGTCAGTTACTGGACCGGGACTGTTGGCGCCAGGGAACGCTCCGGGCCGGCCCTGGTTGGTGCCTGTTGGGTGGAAGCCAGGGGGGGGCAGAATTGGGTTAGGAGAGGGCAACTCCACACCCACAGATAAAATCAGAGTACGTGCTGCACATGCAAGGACGGCTCCATGCAATCTGAACCCCATCTTCAGAGTGGCTTTGACCGGGTGCGATGTTGTGGTCAGGAATAAATGAGCTATAACTATAATACTATAATAAGTGACAGCTCTGCTTTTTTTTTTTTTAAATAATGGTATCCTGCTTAAAACCCTGCTCACCATGACATAATGTAGGACCAGAACTAGAGACCATACAGTCCCAGGATAGACACTCACAGAGTCATAGTGAGACATGCGTTTCAGAGTAAACTCGACACTGCACATTTTACTGTGTACAGATAAAGACCAAAGAGTGACAGGCTTCACATGAATTGAGTTCATGAATTAATGAATTAATTGACTAGTATAGAGTGTGGATATACCTTTGGGATCATTATTGCACCATTTAGGATGCTCATGCATGAACTGTTAATACATGACATCTACTGTATGAACACTTTTAAAAGGGAGCATTCGCATTCCATGCACGGGCAAGACACCGCTTTGAATGCAGCGCTGCAGAAAATAAGTAAACTGTAAAAGAGATGTAGCTAGACCCCCCCCCCCCCCCCCCACACACACACACACACACACACACACACACACACAAAGCTTCATATGTATGACTTGAGCTTGTCTCAGCTTGCTGGTCATGTCAAAACAACTGCCTGTCCTCTCACTCTTCGTCCTTCACTTCACTCATCCTCCTCTTCCTCCCAAGCGTGTTTCTCTCCATACCAAAGTCCACGGATATGACTGTTAGACGGCTCATGAACGCCTGGCGGAAAATGCATGGGGGATTTTGACACAACACCCCTCGTCTAATCAACACCTGTCGCTAGGAGAGCCTCAAACAAACCCCCATCCCGCCCGCCCACCCACTACCACCACCACCACCACCAAACCACCCCCACCCCCTATCCACTCCACTCCATTTCCAACCTCCTTTAAATATATGATGGTGATTATCTTCTCCTTAGTGCCGGGGGTGTCGGACCCAGCCTGCTGCCTGACAGGCAGGAAATTACATGGGGTGTCCTGGGTAATGCGCGCTAAAAGACTGCAGGGTTGAGTCACATTCCACCGAGAGAGAAGGAGTGATATTAAAGAGCAGAGAAGAGGAGATGGAGACCAACCGACCGCCTACACTACATTTCCATGCTGAGGAAGTAAAGTCAGAGAGAAAGAGAGAGAGAGACTGTGAGGGAGAAATAAAATATGCCTGCACTCATGGGCCAAAATTGAGGTAGAGAGGAGAGCTGACAATGCTGAGAGTTGAGTCTGCAAGAGCAAACTTGATGAGACGACCTTGCCAGCGTACTTGGCTGGTGGAACTGAGTGTCTGCAGAAAGAGAGAGGGAGAGAGAGAGAGAGAGAGAGAGAGAGAGAGAGAGAGGAGAGAGAGAGAGAGAGAGCTTCTGAAAACTGGAGCACGTGTTTAGTGTCTGGTTTGAAATCCCTGACCAATAACTCTGGCAATTAAGAAATAAGAGGGTAAGAAAGGAGGAAGAGAGACTGCAAAAGAAAATGAGAGTGAAAGTGTACGCAGAAGGGGAGAACGAGAGAGAGAGAGAGAGAGAGAGAGAGAAAGAGAGAGGCGGAGAAGAAAGTCCGAGGTTGAGTAAAAGCAGCGGAATTTTCTTGTCCACTTGTGCCACAGTTGCCCTCGGCTCCAGATGACCCTCACTGCCTGGCTGACAAATAATAAATACATTAAAATGGAAAAAAAGGCAAACAACAACAACAACACAAGATCGCATTAAATTAAATCAAAACCCCAGGACACCTTGAACCTCCACCTGCCCCCCTGCAACGCTACAGACTGCTCATTTTTCTCCCACTGAGTGCCATTCAGTGACACACCCATTAATAAAAGGAATATTAAATCAGCTTGGAAGCCACAGCCGGAAGCTTCCCTTGTAGGTGGACTACAAGACACTCACTAGAAAATAGGTCTATTATTGGTGAGAATAGGAACACTTACTGGGACTAAACTAATGAAAGGGTGAGACAGTCTTCTTCAGTCGGTGAACAAATAGCCACAAAAAAAGTCTGTTGAAAGAAGGTGTTGTTATCTATTTAACTACGTACAATAAAAACACAACATTTTACCAGGTTTAACTGAATTCTACTTTTGATACATACAGTACAGTATGCACACACAAACTCAGTTCCAAGTGCATTGTGTTGCTTGACAGAAATGTCCTAGACTGCCTTAAAGTACAGGCCAAACTCCAGGATAATTCCGTGTAATCTTATATAATGACAGCACTAGTTAGCATCAAGCATTGTGCCATAATTGTGTGCCCTGGCCTTATCGGGCCACTGCGATGATAATAAGCCTGCTTGAAACCATTACAGGTCCTTCCCATGGTTCAGACGGCAGGCACCATTCATTCTCAGTGTAGGATAATCATTTTACAAAAATGGAATTACTATAATCAGCCTGGCCATGTATTCAAGTATCCTGCTGTGTCCTCTTGTCTACGTTCAGGATGTCAACCCGAGGCCCTGATGAAGCATTCTTCTACCTCAACGTGATGTGGTGGAGAGATGTGGGAGTCGCTTCATCATCCAGCCCTTTCCAGGCCTTGGCTGAGATCAAACGGCTCTGCTGGAGGCAGCGGAGGCTGGTCAGATATTGTTTTGTTCTGTTTCACTGAACTGCCTCAGTTCTACATGCAGCATTTCTGCCTGAGGGAGGGAGCCGGCTTTTTTTGTTTGTTGTTTTTTCTTTCTTTTTCTTTTCTGGCATTTCAGGTTATTTTGTTGAGAACAGAAATTAGCATTTGCATTAAAAGCGGTGCCTGGGCGACTTGAGTGGGAAGAAGCAAGATGGCTTCTGTGATCATGCTGAGTCGGAAGAGGTGAAACACACCTGTAGTGATGAGTTGCCAACCAACGAAAACAAGCATCAAAATATAGAAGTATCAGCACACTCGCAATCATTTACTGAGACATTAAAACACTGTAACAATGCTGACAGAGAAACTACAGTAACCGGTTTCTAGATGTGCTGAGTCTGTTCCACAATCAGACATTAACAAGGCAAATGTACCACATGACTGCTACAGTACAGTATGTCAGTCATCACAACACAAAGCACGATGCCCTGCTTTCTGCTGTTATTTCATGCAAAACAGTCAGCCATGTGGAGACTTTGTTAATTATAAACCATTGGGTGCCATGCATGGGTTTTAAAGTGTGCGTTAAACATGTTAAAGAGATAAAGACAGACATGGAATCCACACAGGATCCATTTGTGTGGATCACAGCTGCATGTAAACAATGGAGAGGGTCGAGTGAGGTGCATCCCGTAAACAGCCGCTGACAACCAGGTGTCGTGCAGGAGGAAGAGACTCGCCGGGATGTCGCTAATGCCAAACACCCCGGCCATGACAACTGACGTAAAATAACAAATAAAATACATGAGTCTGAAAAGGCAGCGCTGTGAAAAAGCATGCATCACATTCCAGGCAAGACGCCAGCGCTGCCACACAGTGCACAGTGTCTGCTCTATTATCACCCCCCCCCCCCCCCCCCACATTCTATCTCTCTTTTCTCTCTCTCTCTCACCCGCTTGCTCAATGACCTGCCGATGAGTTGCGCCGTCTGTTGCTCTAAATGAATGGCATTCACTGAGGGGAGTGCATAGTGAAATGCATAGGAGGAGGAGAGACGTGGAGGTACACACCTGGGCTCTTAAAGGGGTCCGGGCTGTGCAGGTGGTGCTGGAGGGAGGTGGGTGAGGTGCAGGCCGAGCTGGCATGCTCACTGGGCAGCATCTGAGCAGCGGCCTGGGGTGGCCCCAGGGAGCCATAGTCCGCAAGGGAGTAGGGGGGTCCTCCCCGCACGTCACCGCCGGCCCCCACCGCGGAATAGAACCCATAATCAGGGAACCCTGGGAGACAGGGGAGGTTGGGGTGTTGAGGTGTGTGTGGGAGGGGGGGTGGCGGGATCGGGATCGGGAGGGGGGGGGGGGGGGGGGGGCGAGGGAGGGAGGAGTAGGAAGGCGGGGGAGGTGGGAGGTAGGGTGGAGGTGGACTCCATCATTGTGGGGGACAACTTGAACACATTCATGACTTTTTTGTTTGATTGATTGATTGATTGATTGTTTCCCCTTTTCATTGGCTGAGAGGTAGATTTGGATCGCTGCGCTGCCTTCTGCAATGTTATACCCCCACAGCCCTGTGAGTCCCACTGATGCTGTCCCTTACAATCATCTCTGTCGCAGTAGTAATGGGAAAAACCAATGCACACAGATAGATTCACCGTTAGATGTACTGTATAGTGTACAAAATGGATGGTTAAAAAAAAAAGAAAAAAGAAAGAAATACACTAACTGTTCAAATAATAATGGCACCAAGGACTACACTGCCAAATGATTCCATTGTGCTCATGAACAAGACATAAGAAAATGATACACAAATCAGCTCATATATTAGTTTTCATTCTTTTGGAAACAACTTGACTAGACTGTAAAGTACTGTAACCGCTATTGGAGAGAAAAAATATTACGCAAAGGCCCTCTTCCTAAAATAAAATGAAGGAGAAGTGATTAAGAACGATCAATAATTTATGTCTGGCTGTGCTCATAAATCAATGAGATTAGGCCAGAAATTTCTCATTAATTTTAGATTTGACACCGGCAAGATCGCAAGATGTGACAGGAGGAGGAATGCATTGAAAAGGGCTCCCATTAACGGGCCCTCTGCTCAGACTTTGTGTCGCTCATCCTTTATTTCATTTCAATGGCCTGAAAGGAATGCTTTCTCCACACACAGAGAGAGGATGTGCTCTTTAGCTAGAATAGCAACGCTGAGACACCGCACGCATTCTCTGCTTCTCAAAATCACCGCATCAACCACACATTATTGCCCAGTGACCTTTACGGCCACGAAAACTCTGGAAATCAAAGTTTAGCTTGGATGAGATTCATTAAAAAGTCGAGCAACGCCAAAACCGGGCCAGTTCCTCGAGGCATCTGTTGCACAGATGCACAACTTGTTTCCTCACACTACATTCTGTGCACATCTCGATTCCTGTTCATTTGGGATTAGCATGGTCTGCAGTATATCAGTGGTAGTGATGTGAGACGAGAAAAAACTACAAAAAAATATGGTTTGGCAATCACTGGCAAAAGAAAAACATTGGAATATGTTTGCCAAACTCCTGTAATAAATGCAGTAGTTACACTGATTTATTATTTGGAATAGATTTCAGCCAGCAGTGGCTGCGCTCGGGGCCCTGTGATTGACAGATGCCGATTGGCTCTTCCACTTTTTGGTTTCTGCAAAACACCCACCCAGCGCTTGGGCCAGACCGGTCTGCAGAAGACACATGATAATGATAATTCATGTAACCGGGATGGTTTACCAGGCTACTTGGTGCTAACAATGTTGAGAATGTCTGTTAAACTGTAAACATAGTAAATATCTATAAGATTGAATTACTGTACAGTAGTCGAATGAAATACTTTGAAGTCCGATTGTGTTGTTTGCAGACAAGAACTGATCTACATTTATTATATTATTTAAATAAAAAATCTAAAATTGCTGACAAAGCAGATCTCAAAGTTCACAAGACATTGCAATGCATTGCGTTGTGAGCTTGTAGATAAGCTACTTTCGCTATTCGTTGTACGATGAAGTTATAGTATATATACTGTACTTATCTCATCCCTCTCTCTTTCACTCTATCTGTCGTTCTCGCTGAATCGTGAAACTGAATCGCCATCATGGAACTTCAGTTGGCAAGTCATAATCACAAGCTCAACACCAAAGTGATGCCTACATTTATACTCTTTGTGGAGAAAACACGTTAGGCGAGTTCACACTTTTGTCATTTCCAAATCTGTCATTTTCATCGAGCAACGTGTCTCACAACACGTTTCCTGCTGATGTATAAATTAGGCTTCCACAGAATTCTCTGTAACATATGCCTAAGTCTCGGACAACATCTGCTGTAATAAAGCAAGTGAATGGAGGAATGGGTTGGTGAATGAATGAATGAAAGAATGAATGAATGAATTAATTAATTAATTAATGAAGGGACAAATGAGTAAACAGGTAAAACAGCCGAAGACAGTGAACCTCCAGCAGCGGCCTCGGGCTTGATTTATACTTGATTTATTGTTGCATAATGAAGTAAAAACAGTAACAAAGAATAATAGAGAATGGTGCTGCCATTCTCTATTATTCAATAATCAATAAGCAATAGCAAGAAATAAGTATGGCGGCAATAGTGAGAAAGTAAGTATAACACAATACTGTATGTACTGTACAAGGTCACAAAGGTCAGAGGCAGAGCACAAAGTATGTACATTGGTAACACATTACAGTACGGTTGAGGTGCTTGAAAGTGCTGTGTGTGTAAATATCTATTTACATGTGTGTCTATATGTATGTACATTTACATCGTGTGCATATGTTTGAATGTCATGTACCAGTGTGTGTGTGGTGTGTGTTTTACACATAGGCTTCCTCTGCTCACAGACAGGCAGTTGTCAGTCTGTTGTCAGCTTATAGATCTGCTATTTTCATTGCGTGACACCCGTGCACAACTTAAGTATAAATCAGGCATCAGCAGTTTTAACGCCTGTACTGCCATTGAGTTCCATAGACTGGTGTAACGATGTGACAGATGGGACAGTGTACTTGTTTAGATGACAGCAGCAGCTTCAAATAAACGCAGATAAGAGGACAGAAGAGGTGGAGAGGACTCAAATACCCCCCCCCCCCCCAAACAACCACACACACACACACACACACACCCCCCCCCCCCCACACACACACACATCTTTTAGATGAGAGGGGGGATGCCCAGTCAAGCATTAAATCTTTAATAGTTTCAGGAAGGAGACAAAACACACACACACACACACACACACAGACACACACACACACACACACAGACACACACACACACACACACACACACACACACACACACACACACACACACACACACACACACACACACACACACACACACACACACACACACACACACACACACACACACACACACACACACACACACACTTAGGTTTAATCCATTTTTGATGTGCTGGCTAATAGCCGGGTGTCCTTGAGGTTCAAAGTGATTTCGGAGCTCCCTGCTAATTAGACGGAGCCAGGCGTCCTGTTCTGTTCTGCTCCCTCTCATCTCTCTAATTAGATCTTTAACAACAAACAAACGAAGACCTTTACTGAGGCCTCCGTCTCCTCCCGCAGTTAAAACAGCAACGATGCTGCTACAGTACAGGAAGAGAGCTGATCACACCTACAGTATGTTTACTACTTTCAGACACAAGATGTGCACACACAAACGTGCAATCATATTCACACAAAAACACACCTGCACAAACACACACACACACACACACGCAGTCCATGGCCACCTGTTGTCAAACAGTCATGGCTTGATTTTTACTTGGTTGGGCACCAGTGTCATGCATCAAAAATAGCAGATCTACAAGGTCACAAGGCGTTGCAGCACGGCACCGGTGCACAACTGAGTATAAATCTGGCTTTACCTAACAACGCACAGGTAAAAAACACTGGTATTACACTGCCAGATCACCGATAATGAGACCACCATCTGCCTGAAAAACATTCAATAAAACTGCTGTTGAAAAGCGTCCATTAACGAATTACGCAGACACTGAGATCAGCCATCTGGAGGAAGAGAGCAGGCCTTCTGATTATCACGCAAGTTAATTTTCTCTCAGCTGCTATGCAGATGATTCAGCGGTGGGCACACGTGAGAAAGTGAAAAATGTGAACTGAATTAAAAATCAAGGGTTTCTGACACATCAAAGACAGTTGCCACAGTAGTAGTGGGACTGTGATGTTCTGACCGCGTCTGGTCTGCTGTGATGGGGGACAGGGCCGCGCCTTTGATGTCTTGTCAATGTTACACATCATACTTACACTTCATTACAACACTCCATTACACCACATCTGACTTCTGATGGCTGCCTCCACTCATCACTGCTTTGTTACGGCAGCTTGGATTCAAATGATTGTTTTGGTTAATTTTCAAAACATATATCTGTTCCTCGATAATGTTCATTTGATGATGCTGAGGAGCATTATAATACTACTATTAGAGAACTCAGCACTCCCCAAATTATAACCAGACACCCCCTCGAGCTCTCCCTCCCTCTCTCTCTCTCAACCCCCCCCTACTCTCCTGCGGTGCCATTTGCCTCGTCCCCAAACATCCTTCTCATCCATCCCCCCATCATGATTGAGTGTTTTCCATCAGGTGCATCAGAGCTTCCTGCATTCTCTCTGCGCCTCCACCAGACGAAGCGGACAACTTGACATGGGAGGAGTGCTGCACAGTCTGTCGCTGGCATGGACAGACAGATGTGTCTTTGGGGGGGGCGGGCTGGGAACATCTGCATAACCACCCCCCTCACCCACACACAGCAAGCCCCCCCGCTGCCGGTCCCCTGCCTCCACTGCCCTCTATGACCCCTCTGCACGGCTGGGGGTTGGGTACAGCTGACACCCGGCACAGTGGGCGCGCTGAGGGGCTGTCAGCGCCACCGTTAGAGACCCATCTGGGGGTGTCACGACCCACTGCGAGGATGAAAGAGGAGCCACACGCGCTCACGCGCACACACACGCACACACGCACACACACACACACACACACACACACACACACAGATGCACGCACAGCGGCAGACATGCATGAGCATTAACACACACACAATATTATAAACAGATACACACACTATAAATGGACACACGTGCTCATGCGTGCGCACAGACACACACACACACACGCACGCACGCACACACACACACACACACACACACACACACACACACACACACACACACACACACACACACACACACACACACACACACACACACACACACACACACACACACACACACACACACACACCACACACACACACACGTGCGCACGTGCATCAAGTGACACGTGTGTATGCCACAGACGTCCTTGCCATTACAAATAGGCTAAAACTCAGCAACAAGCATCATCAAGGGCTGAGGGGAACGAGACAAACAGATGAATAAATCGTGTTTTATCTGTGGTTAGGAAACATATTGAGGAGATTTTTGCTGCTGGGCCTCTGAAAGAGCTGAAATAGCTATTAGCCTTTTCATTGATACTTTACATCTGGCCTGATACAAGAGAAAGAAAACTATGTGTGAACAACAGAAGACATAATCTCACATGTATCTGCATGGAAAGAGTGCTGAATACAATCCCTGTTAATAGGCTATAAAGTGCAGCATGCTAATCTAGGAAGAGTCATCATCCATAGACTGTTTGCCATTCTTGGACCCAAAAAAGTGCCTTTTAAAGTGGCTCAAGGTCTGGTAATGAGCAAGGGTAGAGCAGGGAGAGCTCCCATGAGGTGGCTGAAGGAACAGGTTGATTTGTCCGAAATATTTGGGGGGCGTCATGAGACCAACAACAACTACAAGGATCCAGGCCAATAAGACTGTATAACTTCAGTAACATCAACATGGCCTGAAACATGCCTAACAAGGCAGGGCCTAGGAGAAAAGCACAGTTATTGACTCATATCTGTAAGTTAATGTCAAGGACAATCGAGAAGCCATACTTATGTTTGGGGACAAGCAGGGAGGGGAAGGTCAGGGAAGGTCAGTAGATATCGACTGGTTCCTGACCTTCTGGCCCAACCTTGTTACAGCCCTTATCTCATGTGATCAAATCCCATGAGTGGAGTATGGGAAGAGGGCACCAGGGGCTGAAACTTGGTTGTATACTCTAGCCTTGATTTTCAGTGTCAATACCAAGGGACCAGTCTGACATATTTACAATGAGGCCAATACGGAAGAGAGACAGTTCATATAAATGGCCAGTCGGTGGCTGCAGGTGTCAGAAAGAATATTCTCTCATTGTAAGCGGATGGGTTTTTGACGAACTTTAGTCTAGATTTTCTTACCTTAATAAAAATTGTCATAAATACTATATGCTTCCAGTCGCTAGTTTAAAGTCTCCTTTCAATCATCATGATATACGTTTTGCTAAATTATGGTCCCATTTATTTAAAAATTGACGATAAAGTAGGCTATGCTCCAGGATGGGCGGGATGATTTGATTGACAACCTACACAACCAATAGCATTCATTCCCCGCCCCCGCTCTTGATCGACAAGCTACCCAACCAATAGCATTCTTTGGGGATTGTTTTCCGGTTCTCTGGTCACATGTCTGGTCTCAAGCAATAGCGTTTGAGTTCCGGCGTGCCCAATGGTATAATAGAAAGATGGCGGATTGCACATTCCTGAACAATCGGCTTCATTTACGGTCTGTAGAAACCAATGGGTGACGTCACGTTCCCTTCGTCCATTTCTTTTTACGGTCCATGGTCAATACGCACTCATGGAGCAATCAAGTCAGGTGACAAGTGTTAGACTAAAAATAGTTATATTAAAAATAATATATAAACAATATCGGGGTAACTGCACATCTCATGTCTCAACATTTCTCGACACTCTCCACAGGCGCAACATCTTGAGATGGCCCAAGTACCAGTTATAACACTGATATTGATATCACTCAATATTGTCCCATGGATGATAGGTACAGTAAAGCACAAAGGCACCGGAAGAACATAGTGACTTGTGATCGGTACACACCACAGCTCGACAAGACACGCAATGACTGTCCCAGTAACAGGGATTTGAGAATAAAAGCAAGTGCACAACTTTTAACCTATTGGGAAACTGGCAGGTGCAGTGATTAAAACTGAAATGGATACAACATGTAAAAAGATTCAGGAAGAAATCTATTGTCAGAGTAATATTAGCACACTCTTAGATCCATTAAAAGAATAATCTTATAGGGATGATGTTGCGCAAGTAATGTTTTTAAGGAGAGCAAACGCCAAAATATCTGGACAGTCACAGTGGTCAATAGAACCAGACTTAGATCCTACCAGTTGATACCCAGTGACTGCAGAAAACATTCTGGCTGGCAAAGGTGACAAAAAGTGTAGGGGCTTTAGATGATGTATCCCATGACAGATATTGGCATTTGATTGGTCATTGGTCATTTGATTGGTCATTATCAAATCCACATGCAATGCCCTAACTGACAATCCAACCTATCTCGCCACTGCAACGCGGGTACTGCGCGGGTACTGCGCCCTTCTCCGGTCACCAAGATAACAAACGTTTGTCGCCACGCCCCACATGCCATGATGTTGACTGTGTTTTGCACCGGTGCGGTGCACCTGTTTGCCCAAAATAGGGCCCTAAATCAAGTCTCTAGCTCTGCCCCTGACAGAAAGTGAGGTTCACACCAGGCAACACAGAATAGGAGGAGAGAGGAAGCCGTCTGATGAACAGAAACAGATGTAGGAACCAGGACTACTGTTCAAACAATGATTGTTTCAATTTTCAATATATCACAGCCTTTATGCCCACACAGCAGGACAACACGATATTGTCCTGTATCATGATGTTAGTTTACACAATAAATTATTGTTTATTTCACCAGTACAGACTGCACCTTTAGTTGATTCTTTATCAATGATATTGTGGTTGATGTTCCAACTAGCACTCCCCTCACACTTTAATTATTGTTTGTTCTCCATTCTTCTTCTCCTGAACAATAATTATGAAATAATCACTGATGACCGTGGACCAGACAAGGTGTCATCTATTCCAAACCCTCTACAAACACACACACACACACACACACACACACACACACACACACACACACACACACACACACACACACACACACACACACACACACACACACACACACACACACACACACACACACACACACACACACACACACACAACCTTTCTAATTGGGGGTAATTACTAATTTGCAAAACAAATGAATGGCTGTGCGTTGCTGTGGCAACAGGAGAGTGGCTCTCAGCCAGGTGAATCATTCCTGGGGTATTATTTATGTTAATTACCACATCTCTCCCCCACCCCCTGAACGACACACACACTCACTCACATACATCTCACATACCCCCCCCCCCCCCC
>NC_137606.1:33683326-33753326 GCF_963280865.1 Gymnoscopelus braueri
ACGCACGCACGCACGCACGCACGCACGCACGCACGCACGCACGCACGCACGCACGCACGCACGCACGCACGCACGCACACACACACACACACACACACACACACACACACACACACACACACACACACACACACACACACACACACACACACACACACACACACACACACACACACACACACACACACACACACACACACTCCATCATACTCTGTCAAGAAAACAAACAGCAGGAGAATAGTAGTTGGACAGCGGCTCACAAACAAGTGGCGGGCCGCTGGCAAACCCGGCATGGTATAGAGAGCGCACACACACACACACACACACACACACACACACACACACACGTATCCATCTACATCAGTGGCTGAGACAGGCGTCTGGACGCCGAGGAGGAAATAATTCCACGTTCCTCTGGATGAAAGAGAGAGTGAGAGAGAAAGAGACAGAGAGAGAGAGAGGGAGGGGGGGCAGGAATGCCCTAGTTTAACTGAACTCTACAGTAGTTTTTATTTTCTGATGGACTCATGGACCTGTCCACATGTCCATCAAAAGTGCTGCAGTAGAGACAGCTGGGAGAGAGCTGCTGGTAGCAGATATGCCATCCAGCATTAAAAGGCTAATCTCAGGTCTCCCTTAGATGCAAATAATAATAATATCCTTTGACCCTTCTGAGATCTGGTACGTTTTAACCACATGAACCGCAGCTTTCCTATTTTGGGGGCGAACATTGAGCCAAAATAGCCGATCTACAAGCTCACAGTGCGTCGCGTAGATCGGTTATTTTAAATCAAACTACATTTAAATTATTTAAATATTTGGTGTAGTGGGAAAAAAGGAGGGGGCCTAGTTCTGGGGGACTTCGGTCAATAAAGTATATAGGGTTTAAGTGGTAAAAGAAAATACAAATCTGTTTGTGGCATGGAAGCTCATGCCACAAGAGAGCAGCGTACTGTATCATGTACAAAGCGAGAAAGTTCAGGTTGCACTGGAACACAGTTCAGTCAATCGCAATCACAATCATCATCTCTCCCGCCAGGCATGAACCACCACAACGCAGCCAATCAGCCGCTACCGCCACCTCCTCTGGACAAGCCTCGGCAGCTGCCTTTGTAGCGGAAATCAGCAGCAAAGAGGCTGCATGCCGTTTTCTGCTGCCCCGCCACTGTACAGGTTCATCAATCTCTTTTACAGCAATCCAGCTCATGGCTCATCAGAAAGAATATTATTCCAAATAATCACTACCGTGCCAGTGACTCGCAATCCAGCCGGTAAATGCCAACGAGAGACCAAAGAGAAAAATGCCATGAAAATCATGGTACGGTTCTCAACGCTTATGGAGGACCTGGATCGGATTAGACACAAGAGGAGGCTATTTTAACGAGGGAGAGAATGGAATGATTTAGAAGTACAGCCAGTCAATGGCTATTGGTTCCAAACTGGAAGAAATAGTCCTTCTATTTCCTGATATGTTCTGCTCTGAGCACACCTGACTGTGCAGTTACTGTACAAATAAAAAAACTGCCAAATTCAGTTGTGTGTGATCTGTTAAACCTGCTTTTTCACATTCTTGTTGCCAGATGTCTTCAGAGCAGATTTTTTATTAAACTCAGTGCCTGACTGAAAATGAAGACAAAAAGAAGAATGAAAAATAAAGAGCTTAGAGGAAAAGCAAAACCATAATATACTTAATGAGGTGAAATCAAAGCCCTCTTGCACATTCAGTACAGTATGTCTGGTTGTCCTCTCCACTTTTATGCTAGGCACAGCCTGTTATTCAATAGGCGAGCTACGGTAGGAACTGATCTCATCAGGTGAACAAGACAGGTCTTTAATCCAAACCATGATGCCCTGGGCACAATTTCTACAATATGGGGGAGGGACGCCCTGGTGCAACGTCAAAGTGGTGAACAACTTCAATGTGGCTTTCCTCTTCAGCGCCAATGGTGGCCGTCTCTTCTGTGCTGCTTTTCAAAAATCCTTTTATATCCACATTTTCCCATTGTAAGGGGGAAAGCCCTCCTACATAGTCAATAGGCCAATTGGAGAGAGAGACAGGGAGATGGCTGCCTTATTCCCCTGTAGGCGAGGGCTGTATAGCTAAGGCTGTGATGAGAGCTGGGGCTTTAAAGATTTTTATCACACTCCACAGATCTAAAGGCCAATAGCATCCAACCACAGTCTGATAACAGAGGGCTTTAAGAGAGATTTTCCAGAGAATGCCATTGCAGTTTGCATTGGAATGTCTACACTCTGTCCCTCATGGGCCATCACAACCCCAGCCCTCTTGGGATTGACAACAATGTGTTTCTTTTTTTGTCCTGGGGACTGGCAAGCTGCAAGACTGGACCCTCCAGAGATCTCTTACATTCAAGTTAACACTGGAGAACAGATGGAACCTGAGTGAAGAGCTGAGGTGTGTGGTACTTAAGCAGCCTAAGGACCATCAAACAATACACCAGGGAGCACAACCAGTCCTGGGACAGGATTTGAAAAAGACTGCTCCAGTCAATTTTACAAAATGGTACAGTTCTAAACAATTATAGGCCAATTTTGTGAACTTGCAGCCATTCGAATGTTAAAACTCATCTAGCTCTGGTCCATAGCGTTAGAAGGAGTTCTCCTTAACGCTATGGTACTTTCGATTCTTTCCCCTCGCACCGCGTTAGCGCAGCCTCTCGTCTATAGAAAAAATACAAAATACACTTTTGCTACTCACCAAAACAAAGAGGGCTTTATGGAGTTGAAAGCCTACTCTACTAAGTGGAAACACGCTGAGCCCCCCACCTTACGTCTAAAATACACTATTTGGCCAGAAAAGAAAATATTTCACCGGAAAGAAGAATCTGGTCAATAGGAAAATTCCATTGACCAAATCTGTAGAGGGCACTGTGGAGTAACCAAAAACATGTTTTCCTTCTGGTGAAATATTTTCTTTTCTTCTTTTTTTATTTTAGACGTGAGGTGGGGGGCTCACTTAGTAGAGAAGCTTTCAACTCCATAAAACCGTCTTTGTTTTGGTGAGTAGCAAAAGTGTATTTTGTATTTTTACTACAGACGAGAAGCTGCGCTACCGCGGTGCGAGGGGAAAGAATCGAAAGTACCATAGCGTTAAGGAGAACTCCTTCTAACGCTATGGACCAGAGCTAAAACTCATCTACATTATAGGTGTGTTGGATTTGGGTATGCAAATGTGATCATACCAAATGCCAGTAGTTAATATTTGTATATTGGCACACCTACAGTAAATCTTACACACACATTATTAATTGAATTAGCTGCGATGGGCTGCTGTGTTACCATGTACGTCACAGTACTAGCCCTTTAGATCAGTGGTTCTCAAACTTTTTCGGCTTCAGTAGTGCCCCCTTTCCCTTATTTCTGAATCAAAGTACCAGACTAGAAGAATATACTTAGAAAACTGCATTTAAAAATGATAGCTAGCATGAATGAGTGATAACCCACAAATAGAGTGAAAGTTTGTTTTGATGTCAATATGTTCAAATAATGTGTAAATAAGTATTGATTCTATTTAATAACAGTTATTTCATTTTTAAGCTTACACATTTTTTACAAATCAGAAGGTTCACACAAAATTTGTTTTACCATTAAACAAACCTTCCATTTGACACTTTCTCTCGTGTACACCCATTTGAGAAACACTGCTTCAGATTATTCAACCTTTACATGGCAGCAAACTCAAATCATTGGCACTAAAGTTGCCTAGGGTTTAGTTCCCCTTTTAAGGTGTTTCTGCTTCACTGAGCCGCATGGCAAAATGATGACAGGGAAGAGGGGGCATGACATTGCAGGCAGGTCTGTGCCTAATTTGTATCAACAGCTTTTCTAATCCTGTGGTATGCACAGTGCAGCACAAGCACACAGGACCACAACACGAGAGTGATTGTCACAGAGATATTATGTTAATAAATGTATGAGGCTATGAGCAGTTAAAAGGTGCAGCATCAGGCGAAACAAAGTTAGCACGGTGTTACATCACTGAATCACACTTTTAGAAATGTAATTTATGTTAAAATGCCACTGGGTTTCCACGTGCACATTTTGCAAGTCACAGCATCTCTGCATTTCTCATATTTTAGGCTTTGAATGTGAAATTATGGCAGCGTTTGGCTTAAACAGAATGTTGACAAACAGTAAGAGCTTCGATTCGGTTTGTATACAAAACTAAAGAAGAAAAGAGGGAAAATGATGACATCCTTAAAGGGTAAAATAAATACAAGGCGTCCAAGTCCTCTAATCGACTGTGAGAGCATTAAGCTTAAAGGCATGATAAATCCACAGTGGAAATGCCAGCAGACATCTATACTCAGACTCAGACTGCATGGGTAAAGTAACTTCACCTTATTTACAATGCTGATCCCCTGTAATCCACTACAATATGCTCATATTTTCTAATTGTATGCCTTCACACAGGCTTAGAGTGTTGTTTTTTTCTCCCGCCTAGTGAACAATCTCATATATATTCATCCCTAGAGTACATGCGATATTATGTTGGTTATACTATGCAGATGTATGTTGATTACTTGTTCTCAGTTATATTATGTTATGTTATTTTGATATTTACTGTTTGCTTGACCACAAATGCTAAGAATGTTATTTAGACAGCATGTTGTAAAAGTAATTACAGGTTTGGGTGGTGTTTTAGTTAATTTGTAGCAATTAATAGTTTTCTTTACCCTATGTTTACTTGACCATTTACCAAAACAACCCGGTGGTTTGTTGACTAGGGTTACAATGCCATTTACTCTGATTAAAGATGTTATTACGTGTGTTTTTTTTGTTTAGTTTTTTTATTTAATGAAGTTATTCTGATGATTACTATTCTGATAGTAATCATTGCTAGAGTGTTTGATCAATAACAGAGGTCTCTCCAGCTCATAGTAACTAGAAAATAAATGTTCTGTTAAGGATACCAATGTTATCCAATCAGGAGAGAGAACTCCACAACGATCAATTAATCAGCTTAAATTTTGCAGTGTTCCAGTTCGAATTGTGTCTGCTCGTTATTGTTTTGTTTGTTTGTTTGTTCATCACTTCCCGTTTCATTTGTTTATGCTGTATCCTGTATGAGGTCTCTCTCCTGATTGGCTAAAATTGGTATCCCAACCAGAAAATATTTCTTTCTGTTTACTGCAGGCCTGACCTCGATTATTCGAATAGTCGACTAATCAGTCGAGGGGGGGCTGAGTCGACTGCAAATCTCTTAATCGAAAAGAAAAAAAAAGTTTTTCATATTATTATTATTATTTTTATTTTTTTATATTCGACTGAGAGATTGGCCTAATTTGCTATATCAATTAACTAATAGTTTGCCAAAAATAAGATATACATCATCATATATTGGGAGAAACCAAGTATATGTTAAATCAGACCCTACAGCCCAAATGTTATGCAATAGAGGAAATGGTTCCTCTATATTAAAAAAAAAACATATTTGCATGATTCGACTGAGAGATTGCCGTCGAATCAGACTGATTCGACTGCCAATCTCAGTGGAATAAAAAAAAATAAAGAAAGAAATCAATATATATATATTTTTTGCATTAGTCGACTATTAGTCGACTATAGGCAACATTTCGACTATAGAAATCCTTAGTCGGGGACAGGCCTAGTTTACTGAAGAGCTGGAGAGACAGGGAGATCCCTGTTATTGAACAAACACATTATAGCAATGATCACTATCAGACTATTGAACACTTATTCTAACAAGGAAATATCACTTACACCACCATTGTAAATTGTTATGATGAATTGCATGGAGAGTATTACTCTAACTCTATCCAGCAGTTGGCACTACAGCACTATAGTGGTTGGAATCCAAAGCAAAAGGTCACATTTAAATGCCAACTGGCGGCTAATGGCTGCCTGGTTGGCATCTGCTCAGGTCTACAGTAGTGGCAACCAGAGCCCAGGAAAAAAAACTCTTTGAAAAGTTTCATATCAATGTAGGGCTGCAATTATCAATTATTTTCTTAGCAATCATTCTACCGATTACTTTTTCAATTACTTGAATAATCGAGAAGTGTGAACCATTTACCGGTAGGCCCTATTTTAGACTTTGTTGTACTATGGTGTCACGCAGACATACATAGCTGATATAAAACCTCACAATGCATCCCATCGTGATGCGATGTGAGATTGTAGACCTGCTTTTTATCAAAATCTTTTATTATCATTATTATTATATATATTTCTAAAATAATCAATTAAATCGATTAGTTTGATTAACCGTTGCACTCCACTATCAATGTTATCACTTTCCTTTACAGACTGAGACTGAGCAAATATTTGAACAAAGCATAAACAAACAATAATGCTGCTTCAACAAGAAACTTAGATTAATCTATCACTCTTTAAACCTGACGTCTGAAACGAGGTGTTTTCTGGTGACATTTATGATATCAATAAGCAGACTAACTGAGATCACTTCTGTACTTATTTAGAAATGATTTACTTCTGCTCTTTTTCCAAAAGGCAAGTCATGCTTTCTGCCATACATATTTGTTACTTTAGTATACAGCAATAGACATTTTTTATATGTTATCTGAATAATTCTCACTTTTCTTCTCAGATCAGTAATTAATATCTTTTAAGAAATATGTTAAGAGTTGTATGGAAGGGGGGTATTTATTGTCTCTTACTTGATACAATCTCTAGGAAACGGACACAGTGAGGTGCTGTGTGTTCCTATCTATTTGCACTATAATGTGATCATGAACTCGGCTGTCAGCTGTGATTACGGTCTTGTCCCTTAGACTGGTTAAGAGTACACCATGACCACATGGCAGGGTGTGCACGTTGTGTTTGTGTATCTATATACTGAACAAACCTGAGCCACATTGCATCTGCAGCATGTACCAATAAGGCTAAGGCATGACAAGTCAGCGTTTAAATGTCAATTTACGTAACCACGTCGGTGCTTCCTCGCACGTGTGTGACCGCTGGGCCCATTCAAGCCACCCGCCCCAGCTGTCACGGTGTGTGCAGGCGTTCCTCTACCTCCTAGGGGCCAAGGCTCTCTGACAGCCAATTAGACCTGGCCATCATCTCTTCCCCTCCCAGCCAAAATGCCGTCTGTCAATTGAGGCTTCGCTGCCTGTTTTTCTCCCGGTGTTAGTTTAGCTATGTATTGCTGTGGTGGCGGCAGGACGGAGTCCGTGTGATTGATTAAGCTATCGGGCAGCTGAATCAATGGAGCCAACCAGAGAAAAACAGAGGAAGTGGAAGCCAATTTGAGCGGGATTCAGGAATGTGCTATTTGCCCGCACTGAGGGTTTGGTTTTCAGATGCTGACTCCTGAGGGTTGCATTATCGTTTGATAACAATTGACCACTTGAACCCTAGCATCCCTATTCTGGGGGAGAACATTGTAGATCGCTATTTTCGGCGAACAAATTTGATGTAGAGGGTAAAAAGGAGTGGGCCTAGTATAGAGCACTGGGGGACTAAGCATCTTATATGGGTTTTAAGTAGTTAAACCTACATAAATATAGCAGTAACGTTGTGGCTGGACTTAGCTGAGCCGGTGACAATGCTGATAGTCAAGTGCTCGATCGTGTGGTCAGAGCAGCGAAACGAAAACCTTTAACCTCGAGGCTCTAAAGGGTTCACCTGTCTCTGTTTGTCAGCTAAGGGTTCAGTCAGGATCCATATATATTGCACAGAGCTGGCAGGTACAATAGCTCTTCACACAAACGCTATCTACGGACGCCTTGCTAGCCACGCCTATTTTCTGTAGCCAAAGTGAGAAGAGAAAAAGGAAACTCTCGCATCCCCCTTTCTCTTGGCACTTTACAGAGACTGTGTGTGTGTATGTGTCTGTGTGTGTGTGTGTGTGTGTGTGTGTGTGTGTGTGTGTGTGTGTGTGTGTGTGTGTGTGTGTGTGTGTGTGTGTGTGTGTGACTGTATGTATGTGTGTTCAGTGGGGAGGGGAAGGTGAGTAAGGCTGAGGAAGAGCGTGTCGGGCTAGAGGAGTGTGAAACAGCATGGAGAGAGAGAGCGTCAGGCCACACAGAATACCGACAGAGCGTTTACCTGCCCCTGCGTTCTGCCCATACACCATGTAGCCGCTCCCTCTTCCACGGGCCCCCCTACCTGAGCCACGTGCTGCTGCTACTGCCGCGGCCGCCATCGGTCCGTACGTCGTCGCCGGGAACCCTGGGATGACAACACAAAGAACGGAGGCCATGTTAGTACGTGTGTGTGTGTGTGTGTGTGTGTGTGTGTGTGTGTGTGTGTGTGTGTGTGTGTGTGTGTGTGTGTGTGTGTGTGTGACTGTGTGTGTGTGTGTGTGTGTGTACACTTCCTACAATGGATAGCCAATAACTGCATTGTGGAATACAGTCTGTGTGCACTTAATTTGAAGGATTCATACTACAGTATGGACAGGTGCACACACATGTTGAGTGGCATGGACGCATGTATGTCTTTTCTGTTTGTTTGTGAGTGTGTGTGTGTGTGTGTGTGTGTGTGTGTGTGTGTGTGTGTGTGTGTGTGTGTGTGTGTGTGTGTGTGTGTGTGTGTGTGTGTGTGTGTGTGTGTGTGTGTGTGTGTGTGTGTGTGTGTGTGTGTGTGTGTGTGTGTTTGTGTGTGTTTGTGTGTGTGCACGCGTGCGTGCGTGCGTGTGCACCGGCGCAAGTCTCCAGCATTTGGAGGGGGATTTGAATGCAAAATACTGGATTAGTGAACACCATCTTCCCCTAACAAAGGGGAACAATCACACATTGTGTGCATACAGTGTATAGGAGAAAATGTGCAAGGCAATCATGTATTTGGAAAATCTGCAGAAAAGACCAGCCGGCTGTCAAATAACAGCAACGCTGACAAGGGTTCAGCATGGAACGCAGGGCCTGAATGCTGCCACTTGCAGCTGGCCGAGATGAAAACTGTCTGCAGCACGCTGCCGTGCTTTGCAGTCCACTCAAGCCACTTAACCCATTAAGACCGGGAACGCATCCGTGTCATTTTTAGATTTATTTAACTTTTTTTTTTGAAAAATCATGAAAAACATTTGCAAATCATTGAATATATATTTTTTAAAGCAAACATTTTTTACTAAAATCTTTGCTACTGGGGGATTCTACTAATCTCTTCTAAATCCACCAGTTTAAAAAAAAACACTTAAACTTATGTTGCTATAATCAGTGGTTCTCAAACTTTTTTCATGTCAAGGACCCCCAAAGATATATGTATTTTTGGAGGTCTCAAAAATATGTTGTTCCAGGGACCCCCAGAAGCAAAGATTTGAGTAAAAAAATGTTAGCTTTAAAAAATATTTATATATATTCAATGATTTGCACAAATTTTCACGTTTTTCAAAAATAGCCCAAAGTATAAAATAATGGTTAAAGTGGTTACACAGATGCGTTCCCGGTTTTAATGGGTTAACTAGCCTGCAGAAAAGGAAAGAGGAGTGAGCAAGGAAGGGAGTGAGGAAAGGAGGGATCAAGGCGGAGGTGTGTGTGTGTGTGTGTGTGTGTGTGTGTGTGTGTGTGTGTGTGTGTGTGTGTGTGTGTGTGTGTGTGTGTGTGTGTGTGTGTGTGTGTGTGTGTGTGTGTTTATGGGGGGGGGGGGGGCTATGAAAGCCAGAGGAGCGAGTCAGCTTGTGGTTGTCGGCCGTCTGGGTTTATGCTTTGGAGCTTAATCAATCAGGGGGGTAATTTGGGTCTCCAGGCAGCGATGAGAGGCAGTTCCAGCCCCAGTGGAGCGAAGGGTGGGTGGGCCAGGGGAGGAGAGGAGGTGAGGTGTGGGGCTGAGGTGATTTATGGAGGGTATTTACTGGGCAGTGGGCAGGCTCAGTCCAATCACAAATGGTTAGTGGTACAGATCGTTTTGTCACTGGATGACTTGGTGACCACGAACACATGAACTTTTCAATTCTGCAGGACACTTTGGATTTCTTAGTACAGGAAGAGGACACTGTGGGTGGGTGTAGTACAGTATGTGTTTTATGAGTGAATCAGAAAATGCTCGTTCTTGCTCAGTGTATCCATGTGATATGCGAAAATGTTGTTCACCTTTTCATAAAAGCATGAAACTTGGTACACTTAGAGTAAGATATTTAAACCAAATACAAATCATAATTGTAGGAATCTGGAAGACGTTGCAGAGTTGGAACCGAGGTCCAACTTTTTAGGACGATATTAATATAATTACAGACCTGCTCAGGCTTAATTAAACACATTCTGTCTCTGGCTGTGGATGGACAGAGGGTTGCCTACACAAAGGAGAGGTGAAACCGACAGATGGTTGCACTGTGATAAAAGAGATGTCATGTAATTAGAACTGTCTGTCGTAGGACTTATCTCTCGCTCTTTCTTTCGTTCTCGCTCTTCATGCTAAACAAAGACCTCCAATAACCTCTTATTTGGTGCTAATATATAATCAACACTTCTGACTTTGGAGACAAGATTAGTGCCTGGCCTGAATAAAGATGTGAATTGTCGGCAAAGAGGGGTTTGTGTGAAGTAACGTGCAGGAGGTATGCTCGTGCTTGTTAATGTGATACGTAGCTTAATAAGCTATTTCTTTATTAATCCTCCCTGTTGTGTATAACTGGCACCCATCACTCCTGCTCCGAGGACCAGTATGGTATTCCCGGCTCCTAAAATTAACTCCACTCTAACATCTGCTTTTGTGCCCTAGGTACCTGGAACAAACAGCAAAACACTTGCCAATCAGGCAATTTCACAGCTTGATTTTTAATCATTATTGCAGGGGTTGACATTAACGGCTGCCTGACTGCCAGTGGCAGGTAAATAAAACTTGCAGGCAGGTGGATCTTCCTTTCGAGTTGCCCGACCGGGCAAGTGCACGTTTGAGTGAAGAAGCAACCATCTTTATTAAACACGAGATATCTGTCTAAACACCTGAACGTGCCCAGAGCGCTCTGTCCCCCTCTCTCTCTCTCTCTCTCTCTCTCTCTCTGAGACCTTAGTGTCAACCCCTGTTATTGCATTTAACTGCAAATTGCTTTTAACAAATGTGTTTTTGTTGTTGGTTTGTTGTAACTTGGTGGCATCGAAAATGTGGGCCTCATCTGTCAATGTGATCCCAAGGTTTAAATAAAGGTCAAATGAATGAATGAATGAATGTATGTTTCAAAAGATCAGGCAGGGCCAGGATAAGCTAAGCTAAGCGAAGTTAAGATCAAATAAGAAGGCCTTTATTAAGAGAGCCAAATCATTGTTGCACTGTTGTACTCTTGTAGCTCTTCAGTGTGGACCGAGGATAAAGAGTTGAAGAGTGAAGGAAGAAGTGCCGGGGCAGGGTGAGAAGAGGAGTACAGGGGCGGGGGGAAGGTGCTCGGAAATGAGGCATGGAAAAGAGGAGCGAGGGAGAGTGAGGAGAGCAAAAGGGGGAGCTGGAGGGAGGTAAGTGGGTGTGAATACAGCGCCCCAAGGCACTGTGTTAAGGGGTCGAACAGGTTAAGAGGGACATGCTGTGGGCTTCGTAATGAGGTCATTACCCCACCTGCAGTGATGCTCAGTGGGTGTAGGGTGTGTGTGTGTGTGTGTGTGTGTGTTTGGGGGGGGGGGGGTTGGATTGTTTCAGACAGTACAGAGAGCAGTCAGTGTGCTGAGAGGCTCTATAGGCGGGCGGCGAGCCAACGACCTGCTGAGATGTACAGGGCACTTTTCCAACTTTTCTTTTTCTGTCACTCTCGCTCCACGAGTACAAGCATCTCCAGCCCTTGTGTAGTTAAACTTATCAAGTTTAACTATGTTATAATTCTGTATGTAGGCCCCTCTCACAAAGTTTGGGAGCGAATTACAGGCAAACAGATTAGAATATCCAAAAAGCTGTGTCTTGCTAATTGTCATATGACTCCCAAGACCCAATTTGAAAAATATTGGTTTAAAACATTTATATAATAAAATAAAATAATCTTGTTTCTGCAACAGTGACATTTGTCACCTTTGTGGTGCCCTCATAGGTCGAAGTGAAATTGCTTTTGGCTTTGCATTTTCTGCAGGGTGATTCAAATTTGGGGTCGACTGGACAATGCGGTTTTGATTGATTAATTGAATACTTTATTAACAAGTTTAACATTACGGCAGTACAGTTAAAAAAGCGATGCTAAAAGGATAACACAAAACGCCCCTAGGGGCTTGTTTCCATTGTGGTCCATTGTACTCAATTCAACATATTTTATGCTGAATAAACATATTTGTGACATTTGTAATTTTTGCTAAATAAGCCTCATCCTGCAATAGGAAGCATATTGTATCCAACCCATATGGAGATAGTAACAGCATCTATGTGAGTTTATAAGCCACTGGTAAATTTAAGTAAAACTGACTAGTACAGTTGTACTTAAATTTACAGTTAAATTAACAAATGCATTTGATTTAAGTAATCTCAATGGTTTACATTTAAGCAGATAAATGTAAGTTTAACTCACTAGGATTATAGTTAAATCAACCAAAAACTAAAGTAGCATTGACTAAAGGTTATGTTATATCAACTAAAGGTATCAAGTGCTATCAACTAAAGGTACCAAGTGGTGAAGTTATTTCAACTAAATGTATCAAGTGGTATCAACTAAATGTATCAAGTGGTATCAACTAAATGTATCAAGTGGTATCAACAAAGGTATCAAGTGGTTAAGTTATATAAACTAAAGGTATCAAGAAATGTGGAATAAAGTTGGAGTTGAGTCACATAGCAACATTTATAATATTTATAAAAGTTTAAACAACAAGTTGGGGTTTACAGTGTAGTAGTAGTAGCAAAAAGTGTGTTTTTTGAAGAAAATGCAAAATGTCGGAAAATCTATTTCGGCAAAAAATGCATTGGCTTATGGGGAATTGTGTCATTCAGGGAAATTTTGATTGTACGATCTAAGGTTCAAGAGTTATAGGCCAAAATGTAAAGCGGGCCAGTATACCACTACCGATTGAAAACTGTGTCTTCCTTGGGCTACTGGCAGTGTGCAAAACATCGCTGATACTGTTCAGTCCAGCGGTTTGCAAGATTAGCTCCGGTCGTACGAACGCACTCACTCACACACACTCACAGGAAACATACTGTAATCTGCACCCCCGGCCTTCACGGCCTGGCAGAGATAATAAGAGTCTAAAAGCCCCACTAGTGGCCCCTCGAGGCCATGCTGCTCCTTACACCCAACCAAATTAGTTTGAACTGACTGACCGACACCGCCATCCTTAGAGCGCCATACTCTCTCACTTGACTTATTATACCTCCATGGTTCTCACTAGCGGGGCAAACAATTACTGCACAAGAAGCTAATTCATGTAAACAGCACATACTGGGCTTCATCTATACCTCTGGCAAGGCCCCTCCTTATCTCTGCACTGTGGTCAGATGCTCAATTAATAACTTCAAAGAGAGATCAAGTAATCATGTGAACCATATCATCCTGAAGGTGGTCTCAACAATCAGAACACTTGCCTTTCATGTAAATAAAAGTCTTTCCAGGGGTTTCAAGTTTAACGGTCAGGATATGTATCCTGGAGATGGTTGGCAGGTTCAATCGAAGGAGTACAGAGGTGGAATAACTGCATATGGATTAACTTAACGTCATATTATCGAGGGGGATTTAGCACAGACTACTTGTGAATTCAGTTAGCTAAGCATCTCTAGCAGCTATTAAAAGAAGACAATCAGTGAACATTAACTATGACTAATGACTAACATTAACTACGATGGAAATGTCTCCATACAACTGGCAATTTTTTGCATCATAATAAAGGAACATGGACTAGTCTGTGTTCTAACATGTTTTAGACTGTACATTATACATAATGCTTATCCTGTATTCATTGATAGAATATGCCTATACATTATGTTAACCCAGTCAGACCAATTGCAGAAGTCTATTTATTTCACTTTTATTTGTATACTCTACTCTTACCTCTACCTACCCGGTCTTACTGCTGTTGCTGCTATGACACTTGAATTTCAATAAAGGTCTATCTATCTATGAAGTTGATAATACAATTTGACTGTTACTGTTACTTAGACATTTATCTTATTGTCCTCATTTTCCTGCCACAGACTGCAAAACTGAAAGTGGCATCAAAATATGAGTTTATTTCATAAGCCTGTGCAGCGCACTACTGTATGGAGAGCACAACACAAGAAGAAGGCTGATCCTATCATGCTGGTCCCTTTAGCTTCTTTTAGACTGGCTGCATGCTCCACTTAAATAACAAGGTTAAGCAACCTATATTGTTCTATTCATCATGCCATCTTTTTCTCCCTCTCTGCCTGCTAGTCACTGCGAGGCCTCGGTTACTTGGTAAGTTTGCTTCATCAGGCAAAGTTTCTGAGCGCGATGAACACAGTGGGATTAGTGGAGGTTAATGAATAGATGAGGCCAGCGCCTTGCCGGCGCCTTCAGAGATGCCCACCTCCCAGGAAAGCCTCTGCGGCATTAAATCAATTTCATGGGCCCTTTATTGCCGGATAGATAAAGCCAATGTTTAGAATTTAGATTGCGGTGGGTTTGTGGGCCCGGGTGCAGGGCCGGCCCTGGGGGTTTGTGGGATATGAAGGCTGGGGCTAGAGACAAGGAGAGCCAAAGAGCTCAAAGGACAAACAAGGCAGCTGCAGCGTACAGTTTACGGTCCTCGCTAATGCTGATCTCCCCCCCCCCCGTGTTTTACCTCTTATCTGAAGCTTTTTCTCTCTCTTTGCTCTTTAGCTTGTGACAATCTCTCAGACTTTCTCCCTTTATTTTACCATGCGATCAACTCTCTATTCTCCTTTATTCTACCTATACCCCCCTTTCCCAGACATGTACTTAAATTCTCGGCCCCATCCACTCTTTTCTTTTCCTTCTCCTACCTCCTCCACAGAGTAGGAATACATCTTCCCGTCTATTTTTCCTCTTACATCTCTATTCCGTTCTCCCACTGTCCATGCCATTTTGGGCAGACCTGAGGGATTTGTGGCTCGTCATGCACTCTAAATGAGAATGAATGGAGAGGTGCGTCGCCGTGGCTACCTCCGGGCCCATCGCTCATTGAATCCCGAGCGCACAGGAAGTCTCCAGCTCGTTCCGTCGTTGACGAATGGGAAGCGGAGAGGGCTGGCTGCCGAAGGGTTCAGCCCGGAGAATTGTGATTTAGCATCCACTTAGAGACGCTGGCAGGGCTGGAACTTGGCCTAGACTCTCCATTCTTCTGGGCATCATCATCATCATCACCACCATCAGCCTGAAGTGTGTGTCCATTGTCATTAAGGCGGGCTAATGAGCTGCTGTCGGTCGGTCTGTCGGTTTGTGTAGACGTTGGAGGGAGAAGGACCGCTCATTCACGGGGCAAGGAGGGGTAGTTCCGTAAAGAGTAGTGAGCTGTTGGGCTAGTTTACGTTGACTCCCATGATATGTGCCGGCAGCTTGTCTAACATGATGGCGGATAGCAACAGTTGCTAAACTAGCATTGGACAATCGCTCTATAATCGCTATAAGCCAAGGGTCTATTGTTGTATTTATTAAAATACGTCCTGGATTGTTGCTTTATCTAGTTACCAGCTTCACAAGCACCACTACTGAAATGCACTTCAATCCTTCAATGGCACTACCCCCTTCTTCCCCTCTTTCATTTCACTCTACTCTACTTCTATACTTCCCTCCTGAAAGCCTCCGGCGAAAGCTTTCCACACCGTCATCCCATAACTTAACTTCACTTTCAACGAAGAGAAACGCTTGAATCCCACAGACTAGATACTCAATATTTTGTCACAGAGATAGAATTGCCGTTTTGCACATGATGTGTTTAATAGCCGACGGCAGAAGTGAGTAAATTTGTACAGTACAGTTTTCTGTACCAGCAGGTACTCCTTGGAGAGAGACAGACGCAGCCCTTTATAGTGCAAATCTCAGGGTTAAAAGGCACACTAACGCAAGGTGAGCACTAGAAATAAAATGGAGAGAGAGAGAGAGAGAGAGAGAGAGAGAGAGAGAATACAGATGAGTAAATTCCAACATCTCCATCACTATCTTTTCACGGTGTGCAGAACACATTCAGTAGTAAATGGAAAAGGCCGTGACTGGCTTCACACATGCCTAACTCAAAAGGAGCCCTTTCTTCCTTTCTGTGTGTATGTGTGTGTGTGTGTGTGTGTGTGTGTGTGTGTGTGTGTGTGTGTGTGTGTGTGTGTGTGTGTGTGTGTGTGTGTGTGTGTGTGTGTGTGTGTGTGTGTGTGTGTGTGTGTGTGTGTGTGGCTTCATGCTATCAGCAGCTTCCTGCCTAGTAAAAACTTCTCATAAACATCACCATTCACCCTTGCAACCTCCACCTCCTGGTGCTATCGCCCTAATGAGCTTGCATTGATAAGAGAGAGAGAGAGAGAGAGAGAGAGGCAGGGAGAGAGAGAGGCAGAGAGAGGCAGATAGAGGAGAATCCAAGTGTCAGAAATGCTATTCAGCTCAATGAGATGTGTAATGTACCCAAGAGAGGGGAAGTGTGAACCACACTGTGAGTGTGTATGGCCGTATAAAAATGTATAGTTCTATAAAACACACTGATAAGGTCTGTCTACACCATGTGAAGAATACAGTGGGTATCCACTTAAGACATGCATGGGGGAGAGAGGCAGGGAAATTCACAGCTCTGATTTCCCCTAAGCTTAATACATCATTTATTATGAGAGGGAGCCGAGACCCGCGCAAATGGCTTACTTCTCCACGGCTATTATTAACAGTAGGACCCACGCCGAAGAGTAAATAGCCTCTACAGATAAAAAGTGCTTTAGCGGGGAGCTGGATTTCAAGGCGTGTGTATGTGTGTTTGTGTGTAGTTCTGTATATTGCCGTTATCTCACTTTTCCACAAATGCGGCCACCTCAATTTGTGATGTTTTGGGACAGATAACGGACACAAATAGCCACTACAAACCAATGCCGCACAACATTGCCTTCAAATAGTTGAACACATGTGCACGCACGTGCGCTTGCTCGCTCACATAAAGATACAAACACACATACAAACAAACTGTCTCTCGCGGATGCCTCCAGCCTGAGCTAATGGTGCATTTCACACAGCTATTTTTGAAGGCATTAAGGCACGGCAGGAACCCAATTGAGGCTTCCATTCATCCATCCGTCGCTGCATCCATCCATCTGTGCTCCTGTACCCAGTTCATGCATTGTCTATGGACTAAGCCAGGCTACATCTCTGCCAGCTAGCCGCCTCCAGGAGCTCGCAACCTCTGTCCACCTCACTCAAGGTGAGTGCAACATCACACAGCCTTTGAGAAGAGAGCGGGGAAATGGGTCGAAAATGCAGCCGAGGCTGTCGAAAACAGAGGCAGACTTCGTCTCCAATATATATATATTCACCTGTTTCCTAGGCTGTGTGTTTTCCACTTCCTGTCGGATTTCATTGGATATCATTAGTCATCTGACCAGTTTCATTGGATTTCATTGGATCAAATCGACAGGAAGTGGAAAACACACAGGAAGTGGAAAGCCTAGGAAACAGGTGAATATATATATATATATATATATATATATATATATATATATATATATATATATATATATGGAGTGTCATCATGGCATCAGGCGCAAAAAAATCAATCAGCTCCACATATGGGCACAAGGGGGAATGCCCATATATGTGCATATATATACTGATGACATCAGTGATCTGCGTATATGGGCATAAAAGGGACAAGGACTGACAGATACAGAGATCTCCATATATGGGCATATTGGTCGGATCGTTGGTGCGGCGTACGTAGGTATGAGGTGTGAACACCTCTATTACAGTATATATATACTAGATGTCAGGGCCCTCACATCTAGGCCCGATCCGAGGTTGGTCCAGACATTACTGGCCCTAGTCACTCTGCACACACGTCATGCAAAGTCCGGCCCCTCTGGCCTCTCCTCTCGGCTCCTCTCCTCTCCTCCCTCCCCGCTTTGCTTTGCGGCCCTAACCTCTAGTCCCAACCTCCCAACCTCGGTCATGTGATAAAGAGGTCAGACTTCCTGTATCTGGTTGCTATGGCAACCTGCCAGATCAGGCTGAGGGTCTGATAGGCAAATCAATCAAGCCGAGAGTCTGATCACTGATCGAGGTGGGGTAAGATGCCTAAATCATAGCCATAGCTCTGATCAACAGTCTTAAAACATTGCAAAATAGTAATACATGTCAATGGGAAGTGGCTGGGCTTATATACTTAGTTAACCAGGGTACCCCAGAGCTCCCCAGAGGTCCTTTTTTCCCTCAAAACCAAATATCTTCGCAGATAATAGCCGATCTACAAGTACACAATGCGTCACAACGCGACACATTGTGAGCTTGTGCATCTGCTATAATCGCCTTAGAATAGGTATGCGAGAGGCAGGTTTCAAGCGATTAATCAAATCGATAGTCGATAAATATTAGTATAGAGACACTCATGTCTTAGCTGTGTTTTAAAAATTAAAAACAAGGAAAACACAGAGCAGGCAATCCTCTCTGCACAGTATTATTTCTTAAAAGAGACACAGAAGGAAAGCAGAGAGTCAGGCAGCACAGGGGAGACACACCAGAGAAGACTCAGGCAGGAGACAGTCCTTTGCCCGAGGGGTACACGTGGTCCAGAGATGAAGGCCTAAACTATGACTGTAACAACTAGAACTGGTACCCTGAGTTCACAAAAGCCACCAACTTCCAATATACTTCACATTTACAGTGAACAAAATAGCTACCAAATCCACAATAGCCTTCTAACTTTGTAATTTAGGGTATTATAATAGTAAGCATCTAAAAAGATGCCGGATTCAAAAAACCTTATCTGCGTACGTATTGTGTGTGTGTCGACATGCAATGACATGTTCGTGGGTCAGAGTCTGACAGACTGTACTACAACACAGTCTGTATGATATAACATAGCTAAGATACTACTAATAGTAATAAGTAATAAAGTGTAGAAACAGCATTAGTATTGGTTTAGTGAATGGGTAGGAGTAGATAGACTAGGTAGGATATAACATAATATATTGTTTAGAATTATACCTTCCACGTTATTGAGGTATAGGATAAATAAGAAAATAAACTGAATTTAGAATATACAGAGAGAAAAGAATAATGTATAAATGACAGCTTTAGAGGTCCACATTTGAAATATTGTGAAACAAAATCAATAAAAAAAAGAAAAACAGACTTACTTTGTGGATTTTGGTTATTGATTGTTTATGTATTTAATGACGGTATAAAGACGTATAGGTTACAACAGGTCTAAAGCCCTATTTAAAAAAATAGGGAAGAATGCAGATCGACAAGCTCACAACAGTTTGAAAGTGGTTAAGCATCGCCCACAGTAACAGAGCTCAACAACTCGTTATCTAAGTTGATGGCTGTGTGAATGCAGGGTTAGGCACAATTGACCACCGTCATCCACTTTGATCCCACACGAGAGGAAGTACTGAACCACAAACAGTGAATCAGAGGCGAGATTGCTCCGATGCTCTCCACCGTTCCCACAAAAGCTCAACTGAGATGGAGGTGATGATGAGCCGTAGTAATAAGATGGAGATGAATCCCTCCGTCCTGTGCTGTGCTGTCCCCTGGCTTCTCCATCTGATGCCTTGGCTCATTGACGTCCCTTCCATCCCTCCCTGCACATACCCCCCCCCCCCGAACAAGTCCCCCCGCCCTTCGCTCCCTCGTCGCCGGGGTGACAAGCGGGGTGTAACACCCAATTAGGGGTCTGGGTTCCGTCACAGGGACGAGGGGATTGGACGGGATGACACCTGGGGTGTTTTGGGAGGGAGAGCGCTGGCCCTCATCTCCACAGCACTCGCACAGGCGTTCCACGGCTCTACCCCGACACTGAGGCCAATTACTAGCCAGTAGGCCGAGACCTCCCCCGCCACCCCTCCCCCCCCAGCTGGAGGCCCCCTGCTAGGGGCGATTAAGACAAGTGCGCACACCAGTGCTCATGTTTCTGCTCTCTCTTAATCCCTCCATAGTGCTCCTGTTTTTCAGACACGCAGAACTAATGGAGGACAGCACTGGATCGCCCTTGATATAGAACACTGTGTGTGTGTGTGTGTGTGTGTGTGTGTGCGTGTGTGTGTGCATGTGTGTGTGTACACCTGCACTGCAAGGTGAAAAGGGCACAGAGACAAGGCCAACAAAACGTCCAACAAAGGCCTCGATTAGATCTGCCCTCGCATGACAGGACACTGTTTCATACTGTAGTGCTCAGTCAAGGATGAAAATGTCACCTTAAATGGACAACGCAGAGCTAGACACAGTGGAGACAAAATATGTGGAATTGTGAGACCTATCCCTGGGTCAGTGGACTCTGATTCCTGCTCATAACCAAATGCCAAAAAGTCCTTACTTTTTTCACATCTCTCTCTCTCTCCCTCCCATATTTGTTATACACTGTGCTGCATGAAAGCAGAAAAAACAACATCATATCTGAAAAAAGGTAAAGAAATGCACGAATTTGGATTTTCATGGAATAAAGAGAGGGGGGAAAAAAGCCATTTTCTCCCTCACTGCGTTTGATTCTTTCTGGCCTCCGTCACAAATGGCAAGCGGCCGCCGCCCCCGACACACAGTAATGGCTGCCCCCCCTGCCCGGCCGGCTCATAAAAGCGGCCTCACGCAGGTGATGTGGCATATGTCGGAGAGGCAGCTTACTTACGACTGCTCGGGAGTTGTGCCGTGCAAGGGCCCGGGTCAGACTACTTCCACATGCAGGGAGCAAGGCCTTGATTGGCATCAATCTCCATGCTGTGACCCCTCACTGTGCCCGGGGGGCATGGCCTGCTCCATAAACACACATCATCTACATAATCCACCCCGCATAAATGAACTCCACATTAGCTACTGGGCAGCTTTTAAGTGCATGTGCGCGCGCGCGCGTGCGTGCGTGTGTGTGTGTGTGTGTGTGTGTGTGTGTGTGTGTGTGTGTGTGTGTGTGTGTGTGTGTGTGTGTGTGTGTGTGTGTGTGTGTGTGTCAGAGCAAAGTGTCAGAGCAAAAGAGCGAGAGTGTGAGAGAGAAAGATAGAGGGAGACAGAGAAGATACAAGATACGCTTCAGCATACCAAACCAACGTATATGTGCATTAGTATGTGTGTGTGATACTACAGTGATCTGATCAACACTGCATGTTAGTGAGGCAGCATGCATGAACGTATAGTATGTGCACTTTGTACTTTATCTGTACTGTATATGCACATGTGGAAGTGTGCACACGAGGGCCTGTGACACAATGAAAGCCTTTAGCCTCGTTACGCCCACTGAGCTAATAAGCAGGCTTTTCAATTACATCTGAGGAGGTGACAAAGCTGTCTGGGTGCCTGCTGTGTGTTTTCTTTCTCTCTCTCTCTCTCTCTCTCTCTCTCTCTCTCTCTCTCTCTCTCTCTCTCTCTCTCTCTCTCTCTCTCTCTCTCTCTCTCTCTCTCTCTCTCTCTCTCTCTCTCTCTCTCTCTCTCTCTCTCTCTCTCTCTCTCTCTCTCTCTCTCTCTCTCTCTCTCTCTCTCTCTCTCTCATATGCTCTTATTTTTGTTTTACTAATATTGTTGCTTTCGGGCAGAAACCTTGCATCTCCATAATTCATCTTTTTATTATTTTACCAGTTTGTACAGCAAGCTGGTCTAGAAACGCACGTCGAAAAATGGGAGTGCTGTGAAGTTTTGATTGGTTGGAATGAAATGGTTCCCCTTACTTTTTGACGATTGGTTTTGATTGATTGATTGAATACTTCACTAGACAGAAATGTAAACAGCACGAGGTAGTCAAGACATTTGGGCTAAAAGGATAACACAAAAAAGTCCCGGGGACTTGTTCGAATGGTTGAATGACAGGCTTAATTTCCCATCGTCCGCTATTGCTTCTGGATCTCTGACGCTGTAAGCGAGCTATTCTGCCCACAGTAGCCAACCACAGAGCTCCTCAGGGCGGACACAGGCCACTTTCGCTGGCCGGTGCTTGTAGATATACGAACGTTATCAGATTCATATAAATACACTTATCTCTGATTTCTTTTCCCAGATTTTGGTGAAAACAACCTATATTCAACTGCCGATAACTACAGAACGGCCCATCGCTGTTACAATGTTTCTTTTCCGGTGCCCACTCTTCCTTAGTGCCTACTCTTCATGTATCCCGAGGCGGACAGGACAGACATACAGGACTTCCGCAGCTTGTACACAAACTATTCATTTTAGCCGATAAATAGATCAAATATACAAACTGCTTCACATGAACAATGTCGGTGTTAGGAGATTCGACCGGGGATATGTAATTTATATACACAGCTTTACGAAATAAAATAGCAATGGAAACGGTATCCCTGTCAATGATATGTATGTCATTTGTTCTTGTAAGTTGCAAGATGCAAGTTGCAAGAGGAAGATGCAAGAGTTATGACGACAGTATACTCTTCAAGGATTTTAGCTTGCCACAAGCTGGTATAATATGACTGTGTCATTTCTTGTTTCATAAACGAATGCCCTATTTTATACTTTATTGTATGACAGTATCAGTAGCTATAGTAGCAGATCTATAAGCTCACAATGCGTTGTGGAAACATTCTAGAAAAAACGTGATATAGATTTCTATAATGACATGCCCAAAACAGAGGCACCAGGTTGAAAGGGGTTAATAAGTCTGTCAGTGAGTTTTATAAATATTCAACCAGTGTGGAAGAAAATAAATAGATAATATATATATCTATATATCTATATATATATCTACATATCTATATCTCTCTCTCTCTATATATATAGATATATACATATAAATCTTTTCTGGTGTTTCAATATAACTTTTTTTTATTGTTTGCTCATTTCTCAAAGCAGATCAAGTATACCAGTAAGCCAGCAACACTGGTGGTGAAAGCAAACAAACCAAGCAAGCATTAATACATTCTTTATTTTCCTTGATATGATTCTAGTTTCTTATTTTTATCTAGTGTATGGGCGACACTTTTTCTTTACTAATAACTTTACTTTAATAACTTAACTTTATGCCTAAAGTAAAAAAAAAACAGAAAGAAAACCTCTTATTCCTTTGCATATTCTTTATTCTTTATTCGGATCCCCATTAGCTTCCGCTGCCGCGGTCGCTAGTCTTCCTGGGTCTATTCCACGAAACCTGGATTAGGGATAAACCGGGTTTAATCGGCTATCCTGGCTTAAATTATCCAGGAATCGGTTTCACGAAAGCTGAGTTAGCTCGGCAGATTAACTTAGCCAGTAAACCTGGATATGTTTATCCATGATCCTGTTTCACAAAAGAAAATTGAAGCAATCCTGCCTTAGTTACCATGGCAATTTAGCTGTGAAGTTAGCCTGGTCCGGACCAGGCTAACAGCCAAGCTTTATTAATCCAGTGCCTTGTTCTTCAAGTTTTGTGAAATAGCTGTTAGTCCAATGACTCCAATCATAAACCAATGAGTTTTTCCACACTTACTCCCGGACCCCCGTTGACCCCCGTGGACCGGGGACCCCCGGCCGCCAAAAGGCAAGCTTTTCACTTGTACAGTAGATCTTTGATTTTAGAAATGAGAAATTAGAAAATTATTCTAATTGTGTAATTATAATTCCAACATTCACTTAAACTCCTTATGTTTAAGCCTAACTGAATTATATATTTATGGATTTGTATATAAATTAATTGCATATTTTTGGACAACTTGTGCATTTAATTTGCCTGCAATACTTTGCCACGCTTTCTCCCTGGATCTATATTTATTGCGGCTGTGTTTCCTCTCTTGCTTATTATACATTTTACTTCCTTGTATGATTTCATGAGCTGCTGCAGTGCTGCTGTTCAGCCACAGAGAAGAACGCCGCTCTGGTTTTGGGCTCCATGATTGGTCAAGTTCAAGGCTTTCGACTTTCATGGTCTTTTATAGGAATATGTGAACTCACATTCAGCCTGGATTAACGATCCTGGCTCGACAAACCTCTCCTTCTCAGCCCGGCTTGGCGTTCGTGGAACTGAATAAACCAGGCTGAACAGCGCAGGCTTGTCAAACCTGGATTTGCCTTTCAACCCAGGATAATTTAATTCCGCTTTCGTGGAATAGACTGGGGTCCACATAAAACATCACAACATAAAACAACATACAATATACATACAAACAACAACTGACACTCGTCAGTCCAAAACTAAGCTACATTAAAATGCCAATGATATAGACACTACAGGAACATTGGTTAAACATCATGTACAAAAACATATTGATCATTCTAATTGTGTGATCTCTCTCATTAATATCTGTTTAATCGATTTTTTGAATACATATTTGCTCTTAATTTGTCTAATATTTGCGGATAATGAGTTCCATTGTTGGGTGGCTCTATTTTTACTTCTTTGCCCAAGCAACTGGGAGCCACGAGAGAGGGCCCAAGAGCCACGTGCGGCTCTAGAGCAGCAGGTTGAAGGATTCATCTGAAGTGCCATTTTTTTTTTGAGCAGTACCCGTTGATTAGAAAATGTGTTCAAAGTACAAACGCAATTGATTATTGAGAAACCATTATGCACGCAGCATGCGCAAATGGTAATGTAGCTTATTAATTCGTGCAAGATGAACCTGCTATATAAAATGTGTATATTACTCGTTTATGTTCAAATTGTTCAATCCAAAATATAATGCTGTAAGTGCTAGACTGCATTTACGCACCTGCTTGTCATTAATGCATAAAACGTATGACCGTTATTTCTATCAGATGTCCGATAAATGAATCATTCCGGACATTGGGACCAGCAGTTTAAAATCCTAGTGGGACCTTTGATATATTATATATATACATATATATATATATATATATATATATATATATATATATATATATATATATATATATATATATACACACACACACACACACACACACACACACACACACACACACACACACACACACACACACACACACACACACACACACACACACACACACACACACACACACACACACATTCCACTCATCGACTCCATCTGGACTCTCTGTCCATTCAGGCTGCTTGCTTTTCTCTCTCTCCAGTTCACATGGTTTGCTCTCTGGGAAGTCATGGAAGGCAGACAGGTAGTTCTGACAGCCCAGCGGGTTGGGTCTCTTATAAGGTCTGCTCTGTGGGTAGGCTGGCGCGGGGAGGCAGCGACTAGACATCACACCCGGCAAGCTTTTTTAATTCACCTTATTTGCAGGCTTGGTCTCTCCGCTACAATCTCACCTCGAGCGCCCGTGTGTCGCCGTCAAGGACGGCACGATGCAAGGGGAGTGGAGGTGTGGTATGCGTGTGTGCCTGTTGAGGCGTGTGTGTGCGTTTGTGAGTGTGCCTCCGATGGCCCCTTTCCGTTTGCATAGCTGATTACGGCCTAATCAGAAGTGAAACATCAATTCCAGGCGCACCCCTCAAGAAACACATATGTGAGGAGGAGAGGAGGAGAAGGTGAGATAGAGAGGAGAGGAGAGGAGGAGGGGCTTTATTACCCAGGCTTGGCACGGAAGTTGGCTCTAAGAGGCTCTGACCTTGGCGCCTCGCCGCCACACACACACACACACACACACACACACACACACACACACACACACACACACACACACAATGATGCGCCCCATCCTTCAGCTCTCATCAGCGGCCAGCACATCAGCCGCCAGAAATGAGCTGTGACAAAAACAAGCAGACAATTGGCTTCTCTGTGAAATGGGAGGGAGGGAGAGTCAGAAAGAGAGAGAGAGACAAAGACAGAGAGAGAGACAGAGAGAGAGAGAGAGAGAGAGAGAGAGAGAGAGAGAGAGAGAGAGAGAGAGAGAGAGAGAGAAAGAGAGAATGCTAATGTACGTGAGATGCCTCATGCCTGGAATCTCAGCCATGTGAACAAAGAATACAGTCCACACGTTATCATGGCAATAAGGCTCAGATACTCAAATTCCACATCTTTGCCTTACAGTTGAGTTTATTAGAAGACAACATGGTTGGAATGAATGTGTGTGTCTGTAAATGGACTGCATTTTATGTAGTACCTTATCTAATATTTTCAACCTGGATCTGTTCACTTTACAATGTATTTCACATTCACCCATTCACACACCGCAATGGCAATGGCACAACTGCACTGTTACACATTACGTGTTAAGCAGCACACATTCAAACACTGCATGGTAGGCAACCATGCAAGGTACAAACATACTAATTGGAAGCACTTAGGGGTTCAGTGTCTTGCTCAAGGACACTTCGACATGCATATTTATATATTACACGCACGCACGCACGCACGCACGCACGCACGCACGCACGCACGCACGCACGCACGCACGCACGCACGCACGCACGCACGCACGCACGCACGCACGCACGCACGCACGCACGCACGCACCCGCACACACACACACACACACACACACACACACACACGTGAACTCCCTGGCAACAGGCAGTCCGTGTAAGATGGTCCATCTAGTAAGATGTAACAAAGGCAATATCAACATGAAGCCTAAACTGCTGCTACTGTTTATTATCAGCGCAGCTTGTCCCAGACAGCCACATCACGAGGTGCATTGTGGGAAACGCTCAATGGGCTATGAAAAGACGACAGTTGAAGACATTGACTCTGAATGGGCCCGATCAAAAAGAGGCCACAATAAAAGAGTGTTAAATGGAGCCAAAACAAAATAGAAAAAAAAAAAGCTGACAAAATCAGTGACACACACGCACGCACGCACACACTCACACACACACACACACACACACACACACACACACACACACACACACACACACACACACACACACACACACACACACACACACACACACACACACACACACACACACACACACACACACACACACACACACACAGCCCCTCTGTTTGACCTCCCCTGAATTGGGTCCCAAGTGAGGATTATGGGCAGTGCTTCAGAAAAAATGAGCTCCTCTCCTTTTCACCAGTCAATTTTTAACCTCCATGGCCGGCCAGCTTATTCTAAATCCCTCAACGCTACAAGAGGAAAGACCAAGAAAAAAGGCTTTTCACCTTACATGTCCAAGTACCAAGGTCATGTGCATTGTGCTATCAGGAAATCACACAGAGAAAGAGAGAGAAAGAGAGAGAGAAAGAGAGAGAGAGAGAGAGAGAGAGAGAGAGAGAAAGAGAGAGAGAGAGAGAGAGAGAGAGAGAGAGAGAGAGAGGAAAACACAGACGGAGAAAGAGCGAAAGAAAGAAAAAGAAGGCGTCTGTGTAAGGCAAGACCATTTTACAGAAATTGCCCAGGGATTAAGATCAAAACTAGAAAGTGAACCTAGAGCAATCAGGACACTTCTACTAGCTTTTAAACCTCTGCCAGCTTGGGTGGATGGGTGGATGGGTGGATACCCAAGTCTGCCCCTCCTCCTGTGAGAATGCATTTGATACACAGCCGTCTGCTTGGCTTTTAATTTGTAATAAGACTATGATTACAGGACGAAGAACAAACGTCATCACCACGGTATGGATTATAAAAGGGATCCTGGTGTGTACACTTTTATCCCATTTAGCATAACCAGAGACAGTTCCACCAACAGAAACCACGTGGAGAAACTGCTGTGTATGAGCAAGGGCAGTTGGAGGAGATATCACAGCCTGGGATTTGACAGGCACTGTGTAGCCAAGCCTGGTGGGCCATCAGAGCTGGTGTGTGTGCACCCGCGCCTGTGCGTGTCTATGTATGTGTGTGTGTGTGTGCCTGCGTGCGTGCGTGTGTGCCAACACAGCACATGCATGTGCTGGCATCTGAGCATGAGGGTGCGTGCGTGCGTGCGTGCGTGCGTGCGTGCGTGCGTGCGTGCGTGCGTGTGTGTGTGTGTGTGCGTGTGCGTGCGCGTGCGTGTGTGTGTGCCTGAGGAGAGATGACAGCGTGTTGTGTTCTCTGACATGCTGCAGCAGGGTTGTGTGAGCACAGAGTACAGTCCCCAGGCTGACGTATGTTAATCCTGTTTCCTGGCTTAGTCACACCGCGGGACACCTCCAGCACTGCGACCGAGCAGCGCCACATGATCACTCAGTCATACACGTCTGGGCCCTGTGCCTTTTATTTACTATCATCAAACAGTAACGCCTCCTGTGTGCTATCAGTTAGGCAGATATGCGCCGTACATCAACATTTCACAAATATCCGTTTGAAAACGGAAATCTAGTTACAATGTTCTTCTCATTCACTGCGGGGGTGACCTTGGCAACGCGGGACAGATGACAAGACGCAACGATACCTTAACACACACCCATCTGATCATGTGACACAAATACTCCTTCAGCCCCAAATGGCTCCACCTTTACCACATGTAATTACCAACACACAGGGAAATAAAGAGTAATCTCCTCCATAAAAACCCAGCCGGGCTCCTCTCCTCTCCACACCAAAACTCTGTGCTAATCGAGACACGTCTCCATTGCGTCCAAGCATCATTGCCTCCTCTGCCACCATGCCAAAGTAGCTGCAGCGATGCAAGGCAATGGAAGTGGGTACACGTGCACGGCACTCCCACGAGTCATTCAGGCGAGCCATGAAATCGAATATAAGGTGTTGATTGCAGTCAACTATAGTGCTGGCTTATTCTGGGTCCCAATCCTGGCATTTCCCCTTGTAAAAGGTCTTTATAGGCAGCAAAAGAGGAAGTAATAGCTTAATGTCACCACATCAAATCGTATTTGGAAAGACAAGGATGGAGAGGGGGGGGGGGGGGGGGTACAGTATAATAGCTGGCACTGGGATAATGGGTCTGTGTGGAGATTGCCAGGGAGGGAATTTGTCCTTTAAACAAAGCCGTTTGGGTTAGCTTGATGTGACAGCATTACACATTCATCCTGGGGACATCCCGCTGACATCTGAAACGTGGGACAATGTATCCAAAAAGGTCCAGGATTTTGCAGTGTGCCTCTATACAGTACAGTATACCGTGTGTGTGTGTGTGTGTGTGTGTGTGTGTGTGTGTGTGTGTGTGTGTGTGTGTGTGTGTGTGTGTGTGTGTGTGTGTGTGTCGTCAGAGTGGAGTGGGAGCAGAGCGAGACGTCTTTTTACGTAGCGGGGAGCGGGTTTATAAAAAGGTAGGAGCGAACTCGGAGCGATGACCACCTGCCTCTCCAAGCCGGTCGGGGCCGCGCACGGCGCACCACATGTTTGAGCATGCCCGCCGGTCGGACGGACACAGACACAGACATCCAGAAGTGCACAGCGCACGTCCCTGATCAAGATTTCATTGAAATGTCTCCGTAATCCACACAAGTATGTTATATAAATACCTTGTGTCAGTTTTGGCCAAACGAACCACACTCGCTGTGCAAGTCCACCCCCCCCCCCCCCCCCGCTCTCTAATCTGGTGATTAATCATTCACCCACAGGATTTTATATTGTCTTATTAAAAAAGACAATGCCTACATAAAAAGGAAACTTAGATGGCGTCTTTTGCAACATACAGTATAGTAGGCCTAGCTGTCCATCGAGGCGCTTTACACTGATGGGGATACATTTGGGATAAAAGATAAAGTGTTTCGGACACACAGCAAAATACTTGTGTGTGTGTGTGAGAGAGAGAGAGAGAGAGAGAGAGAGAGAGAGAGAGAGAGAGAGAGAGAGAGAGAGAGAGAGAGAGAATAAGAGACAGAATGAGGGAAAGTGAGAGTAAGGTAGGGAAATAGAGAGAGATAAAGGGTTCAGAAGACCAGTAAAATCCTGACTGCTAATTCAATACTGAGAGTAAACAACTTGTGTTAAATTAACATTTAGGATTTTACAGAGAAAGCTAAGTTGCATGTTTCAGAGACTATCTGAGCAGAGAAAGAACATGAAAGCTGAAAACTTACCAGGGAATTGGTAGCTGTAGCTGGGAGCAAATCCAGTGTATCCTCTACCGTACGTAGCTACGATGTTGGGGTAACCTGTGGAGGGAGAGGGACATCCATGTTAGACACTTTCAACCTGGCCTCCTTATTTGGGGCTCAGTGGTGTAAAGTAACTAAGTACATTTACTCAAGTACTGTACTTAAGTACAATTTTAAGGTACTTTTACTTTACTAAAGTATTTCCAATTTTCAATACTTTTACTTCTACTCCAGTACCACTACACGGGAAAATATTGTACTTTTGCTCCACAACAAATATTTGAAAACGTTACTTTGTAGATTTTGATTATTAGTACAAAACATACACTTCAGCCCTATATTTGAAAACAGCCGATCTACAAGCTCACAATGCGTCACGATGCGACGCATTGTGAGCTTGTAGATCTGCTATTTTCAAAATATTTTTTTATACATTTTATACATTTGAAAACTTGTGAAATGGGACATTCTGCATAATGAGTACTTTCTACTTTTGGTACTTTAAGTACATTTTGATACCAATACTTTCATACTTTTACAAAAAAATTCCAGACTTTTACTTTAACGGAGAACTTCTACATTGCAGTATTGATACTTTTACTTAAGTAAAACATTTGAGTACTTTTTCCACCACTGGTCATTATAGAAATGTATACAACATTTTTCTAAATGTTTCTAAAAGTTTCTAAAGTAGAGAAAAGAGCAGTTTGGTTTAGTGGTTAACAACCTGCGTTATAGTATATGTATATGAGCTGTTTGAAGTTGAACGATGTGTGTCATTGACTGATTCCCAAAAACAAGGAACAGAGTGTGTCAATAAGGGACACTCCTTGTAGTTTTCAAATAAGGAACAATTCCCTATTTCAAGGGACAGTTGGTAATCCTAACTCTCTCACACACACACACACACACACACACACACACACACACACACACACACACACACACACACACACACACACACACACACACACACACACACACACACACACACACACACACACACACACACACACACACACACACACACACACACACACACACACACACACACACACACGATGACTGTAGATAGCCTGTGAGTCATGGCTGAGGCTTGGCAGGAGGTTGTGAAAATCAGGAGTCCACCTGCTGTGTGTGTTTTTGCTGGTACGCACGTAGAAGACATACTCAGGTTTGCGTGCATTCACATACACACACGATAGATACATACATACACACACAGACACACACACACGTACGCACGTACTGTACACACACTAGGCAAACACTCTCTGAGTTGAGGCTTCCTGTCACACACGGACACACGGACACGGACACATGCATGCACACCTTCAGTCTCTTTAACAAACACACTGTCTCTCTTCCTCACACGTACACAAACACTCTCACACAGATATATATACACACACACACACAAACACACACACACACACACGCACGCACATACAGTACAGTACGCACACCCGCACTCCTTTTCACAAACAGTCTCTCTTCCTCACACGTACACATACTCTCACACACAGTCACTCCCTCACATACTCACATTGTTCTCTCTCTCTCGCTCTCATACACACGCACACACACTCCCTTTCTCCCTGTTTCTGACACTGTGGCGTCAGTGATCGATGGTGTTTCTTTCAGGGCGCGGGCTGATCGATTGTGATGGACGCGTCTGTGAGCGAGACAATGAGAGACTGAGGTTTGGGACCAGGATGCTACAGATTAGCACTGTGCTTTTCAAAGCGTTCAGGTACACTAAGCACTATGGCTGAAGGAGACAATGAGCCTATGTGTGTGTGTGTGTGTGTGTGTGTGTGTGTGTGTGTGTGTGTGTGTGTGTGTGTGTGTGTGTGTGTGTGTGTGTGTGTGTGTGTGTGTGTGTGTGTGTGTGTGCGTGCGTGTGTGCGTGTGTGTGCGTGTGTGCGTGTGCGTGCGTATGTATTGGGATATATGATGGGTGATTGCTAGAAAGTCACTCCAATGTGGTGAAAAAGAGTGTTCTGTGTGTTCCCATATTTGCTGAGGTAGACATTTTAATGGCCATAGTACAATAGTACAAAAGTGTTCCTCGTCTCCTTGGCTCCCGTTTCAGTGCTTCTGATATTAACATGATTTATTTTCTTTCTAGTTTTAACACATATGAAATGTATGAATGGGATGCATGATCTATGTGCACCTGTGTATGTGCATGTCTGTATGTATTTATGTTTTTGTGTACATAGTATATTGTCACTGTTGGGCAGAAACCTTGTCTCCATATTTCATCTTTTATACTATTACATAATTGTATGACACTTTTGTGCATCGTGTGACACTTTCTTGCAAAAGCAGCGATGAATAAAAAAATATATAAAGAAAGGAAGAAAAACTATATATATACTAGAGGTTCTGGCCGCTACGCAGCCCTCACATCTAGAGTTCGGGCCGCGGCCCTCACACCTATAGCCGCTTTTTGTTTGCTTCATGTTGCACCGCTGATCCGACTGAAATGCCCATATATGGAGATCTCTGTACTGTATCTCTCAGTCCTTGTCCCTTTTATGCCCATAAATGGAGATTCCTGATGTCATCAGAATATGCCCCCCGGGGATTCCCCTTTTGTGCCCATATATGGAGCTGACTGATTTGTTTGCGCCTGATGCCATGACGATACATTGAGGTTAGACAACACACTCCATATTTGGGCGTAGCATTGGGAACTCCTTATATGGTTATGGCTGAGTCATGGTGACATGAGTGTCCACCCGCCCAATTTTAATATACTGTAGGATACACAAGTATATACAGTATATATAAAAGTAACGGTTTTCACCAATTTTTAAGAAAAAAATGGCGGTCAAGGTGAAATTCACAACAAAACTAGAAAAAGTGTTTCTCGGAGCACAGGTCTCCGCCAGGTCAAGTAGGTTATTGTGGGCCAGCAATGTTCAGAATTTGCCAATCAGGATGGAATATAAAAACGGAACCATCTTGATCACTTGACTATAGAGATAATGTGTACTGATGTGCATGATGTTTGGACAAAATGTGTAGGAGTAATATAAAAAAAAAAATCTGCCTCCTGGTGGCGCTATAATAGGGCAATGTTAAAAGGGTGGCGTTTGTTCTTCAACGTAGTGCGAATGTGCGTGCAAAGTTCCACCGCAATCGGACGCTGCGTTCATGATTTGCGGCATTTTGTTCAAAACGGGCCACTCCTGCAAACTTTAGATGTCAATGTTAGCCAATCAGGATGGAATATGAAAATTAAAACAGATCCATCTTGATCACATGACTATAGAGATCATGTATACCAATTTGTGTGAAATTTGGATAAAATATGAAAGCTTAATCTCAAAATATGTGTTTTACATAAGTCGGCCTCCTGGTGGCGCTATAAAGGCTAATGTGAAAAATGCAGGGCAGATGTTTTCTGTATGCGTGCAAAGTTTCACGCAGATCGGTGCAGTTACAGTTAAAAATGCAAATTGGTGTTTTATAGCATTTCTTCCTCTGCCTAGTGGGAATGTGCGTTTGAAATTTCACGGAAATCGCAAGCTGCGTTCATGATTTGAGGCATTTAGTTCAAAATGGACCAATCCTGCAAACTTTGGAAGCCAACCTTAGCCAATCAGGATGGAATATTGAAAATCAGACAGATCCGTGTTGATCAAATGAATATAGAGATACTGTGTACCGATTTGCGTGAGGTTTGGATAAAATCTGTAGGAGTAATATAAAGAAATGGGTTTTGCACAAATCGGCCTCCTGGTGGCGCTATAACAGGGCCATGTAAAAAAGGGGCAGAGGTTCTGAATTGGCATCCAGGGAGTGTGTGTGCACAGTTTCGCAGCGACCGGGCCAACGGTGCCGGAGATTAGCTGTTCACAGACAGATGGACACACGGGACATGGACACACCATAGAGTTAAAAATAATAGAGAGGGCACCCGAAATCCCCTCCCATCCACTTGCATTGAGTTGCTCACCCAGCGCATGAAGCGAATTCATCCCTTCTTCCGGGTTGGAAAGTGTGATGGGCGTAGCCTATTTGGGGCCACTGTGATACGTTCTGCGTCACAGAAGTGACACGTTTTACGTCACAGAGGTGCGCGGCCCTGTGCGCAAGCTTGTGCGCAAGCTCGTGAGTCGAGCCCATTGGTCGAAACAGTTTTCGCTCGTACATTGTGCAGTGGCCCCGTCCGTTTAAGCTGCAGTACCTACGAATGGCCAGCATGTCCATTTCGCTTTAATGCAACCACTGGGTTCTGGGGGCTTGGGACACACACACGGACGGACGGACGGAAGGGGTAAAACATACTCTCTCGCCATGCCTTTCGGCCTGGTGGAGACAATTACATTTAAGGTGAATTTGGAAATCCGAGGAGGTGGAGTGGATAGAAAAGTACGTCTCCACCTTAAAAGGAGAACAGGCAGAGGAACACTGACAAAATTAAAGAATTCTAAACATATTAACGTTGCATAGCAACTGCCTTGTGCAGGCAGTGGGGACCTTTCTCCTTCTTTTTTTTGGGGGGGGGGGTGATATTGATCCCCGTGGGGTAATTGGTTCTCTGCATTTGACCCATCGTAACTGTTAGGAGTGCTGCACTGGGAGCAGTTAGATCCCCGGCTCCCCTGGGGCTAGTGTCCTTGAGCAAGACGTTGAACCCCTAACTGCTCCCAATGAGCAGGTTGGTGCCTTGCATGGTTTCCCCTGTCGTCAGTGTGTGAATGTGATCTGTGTGTGAATGGGTGAATGTAATACACTTTGTAAAGGGTTTGGATAAAGGCACTATGTAACAGTTTTTATGATGTTCTGCATAGTAGTGTATATCCGTCTGTCATTTAATGTCACTATGGAAGTGACAATGGAAACAAGCCAATGGCTTTCTTGGGTTTTTTAATTCCTATTAGCTGACCTTGTATTGAACTGTACCTTCATGTGCTTTTTTTCTGTAAGCTTCTAATAAAGTATTCAATCAATCAATCAGTAAATGCACCGTTTACCATTTTACAAGTTTTCTCTCCGACAGTGATGATATGCATGTGAGGAGCTGTGCATGTCTGCTGACACTTGAGAGTCTTAACCACTTAAACCCTATATACTTAGTTGAGCGGGTTTTCCCCCTGACGATCTACAAGTGATATTGTAGATTGGCTATTTTTGCCGTAATGTTTGCCTCCAGAATAGGGATGCTAGGGTTCACGTGGTTAGAGCAAAACCAGCCTCTCAGCAGTGTTTGCTGTGCTGCATCCATTGGAGTCTGTCCTGGTCACGGTGGCGGATTAGAGAGAGGGTTAGAGTGGGATGGCAACCAACACACATGCTGCCTAGACTGGGGTGGCTGCCAGGTTGGAAGATGAAGAAAAGCTACAGTGTGCGCGCACACACACACACACACACACACACACACACACACACACACACACACACACACACACACACACACACACACACACACACACACACACACACACACACACACACACACACACACCGTCTTTTTGGACAGTCTGACGGCAGATAAGATGTTTTTGCATGACCCTGCTCCACTGCAGTGTATTCTAAAAGTGTGTGCTTGTGTGTGCTCGTGTGAGCGTGTCTGTGCGTGTCTGTGCGTGTGTGTGTGCATGCGTGCGCCAGGGATAAACAGGAGCTTCACTTGTAAACTGAAGCAAAGCGTAGCAGGTTTACAACTTGTGTCTGATATGGCACAGCAGAGCTGTCTCACACACACACACACACACACACACACACACACACACACACACACACACACACACACACACACACACACACACACACACCACACACACACACACAACGAGAGGGCCAAATAATAGCATATCCTAAAACAAATATAGCCACCATATAACTCAAGCTGCACGACCCCATTTCCTATATTCCACCAGACCTGGTCTCATTTCAGTGGCCCAAACAGTTAGAGAGAGGGGGAGTGGGAAAGGAAATACAGTAGAGAAGGGATAAAGAAGAGAAAAGAGAAGTAAAGGAGAGTTAGTAGGGAGTCAGCGAGAGAGACAGGGCAGAGAGAGAAAGCGAGACATAGAAAGAGAGTGAGAGAGAGAGATACTGAGCTCTTGGAAATTGGCAGTGGCAGCTTGCAGCGAGCATATGACAACATGCATTTCTACTGCCTTCTTTTTCAATTGCCGCTCCCGATACGAGGCCCAGGTTTGCTGCAAGCTCAATAACATATGGACCCGACAACGTGTGAACAACCTCAAATTCGTATTTATTTATTTCTGCACGACAGCGCACCATCTACCAGTACATATATCCTGCATATGGCTGCAAGGAGCAACGATCCCGAGTCGGAGTCAGATAACCATTCTATCTGAACTCCGATACAGTGATTTAAAAAGGCATTCAGCCCGCTACCATACCATGTGATACTTATGGTCACCTTTCTCTCCCTTGCAGTTGTTATAAGCTGTGTGTGGACTAGCTTGTTTTATCCATTCTCAAACAAATTGTGAGGTTAGTGAGTGACATTGTAAAACACTCGTTTGGACATTCTAATGAGCTCCCGAGGGCCACCCACCGAAAATAAAATGTAATAAATAAATAAAGAATATGCAATTCTGGTTTTCTATCAGTCATTTGCAAATCATGTCACCGTGTGGGTCAATGAACGTTGTTGGAATGGGCGCCTTGATTCTATTTTGTGAACTACTGTAGGTAGGCTGGGCCCTGGGAAGGCCTCCCAGTCAGACGCACAAGATGGTCGAGGGGGCAGGGATTGGCGGACATCACCTCAGATCTCCCCACTGGAAGTCTGAGGTACGGGAGAATAGTACTTGGTACAGTACTAACACAATTAGTGACACTACAAAATGCAACCAAAATAAATCACAAATCAATGACCTTTACTCTTTACTGGACATTTGGGAAATGTGCATGTTTTGATGTAGGAACTATTTGATTTAAAAACAACTATTTGTCATATTTTAGGCCTTTCCCACACCCTATTTTAAACTTCAAGGAAGGTAGTTTTTATCAAGATTATGTAATAATTGTTGGTGTTTGTTTTTGCTTAACAATGTGTTATTGAATGGTATTGAATGTTGAATATGTTCAGGCATCAACACTGGAGTCAATGGGGCCGAAGAGCAACTGTGGACATATCTTAAACTGGAGTAAATGTCACCCGCTGAGGTTAAGTGTACATGACACACAGCTTTGTCTGTGACATTTAGCAAGCTGGCGCAGGAGTGGGTGCGGGGGTGCGCGTGCGCGTGCGCGAGTGTGTGTGTGTGTGTGTGTGTGTGTGTGTGTGTGTGTGTGTGTGTGTGTGTGTGTGTGTGTGCGCGCGCGTGTGTGTGCGTGCCTGCGTGCCTGCATGGTTCTGTGATGACAGTACCCAGGGGGAAGAAGGCTATCTTTTCAACGGAATGACCACATTACCCTCAATTGTTCAATCAACTCTACTACATCACTGGCAACACACACACACACACAAATTATTTTATTTCGATCTGCACAAGCGTAACATAATAGATCCAAACACTGATCAGAAGAATGTTACATTATGGTCAAACCAGATAAAACTGGATGCATTATTAACACATATAGGGAACTAGTAAAGTGTGCTCCTCGGAGCACAGGTCTCCGCCAGGCTGGGTTGCATACCCCTCTAACTTTGGTCATAACCACTTGGAATGGGATCTGAAAAATTATACTCATACATCTTGATCACATGACCCCATAGTGTAACGATTTGTGAGGTTTGGACAACATCTGTAGGAGTAGTAGCAAAAAGTGTGTTTTGAAGAAAACGCACAATGGCAGAAAATGTGTAGATTGGATCCAATCCAATCTACTTTATTTATATAGCGCATTTTACAACGCAAGATTACCAAAGTGCTGCACAGAAAATCTAAAAATGCTAAATACACTACATAAGCTAAAACACAGAAAAACAACAGCAAAAACACAGTAAAATAAGAAACAACAATAAACAACAACAAAAGGAGACACATCACTAATATAGCACAACAGGGCCTATACGTTGTGTCATGATCCAAGAAATCCAGGGGAAAAAAAGAGGCGCCACCATAAGGAGATTTGAAAAATGTGGGATGGAGGTTCTTCCTTTGCTTAGTGGTAATGTGCGTGCAAAGTTTCCCAGCAATCAGGCGCTGCATTCATAATGTGTGGAATTTTGTGTAAAACGGCCACCCCCACAAACTATGGAAACCAACCAATCCATCGGAATGGAATATGAGAAATGTGAAAGATACGTCTTGATCACATGACTACAGAGATAATGTATACTGATTTGCGTGAGGTTTGGACAAAATCTGTGTGATGTAAAACATTAGTTTAGCAAAGATCTCATGGTGGCGATATAACAATTGGCCGATTTGAAAAACAATTGTGTGGGGATTCTTCCCTGGCCTACTGGGGGTGTGCGTGCAAAGTTTCCTGCCAACCGGTCCAGCGGTGCTTGTAGCATGTCGTGGAAAACAAGCCACTCCAGCAAACTTTGAAAGACAATAGTAGTCAATGGGAATAGAACATCTGACATATACATCTTCTACAGATACATTATCTACAAAGATAATATGTACCAATTTGGGTGAGGTTCAGGCAAAATAGTAGTAGCAAAAACTGTGTTTTTAAAGAAAATGCAACATGGCGGAAAACTTGTCAGGTGGAAATGGGCGTGGCTTATTTGCTTAGCCTAGTGGGAACGTGCATGCAAAGTTGCACGGCAACCAGACACTGAGTTCATGATTTGAAGCATTTTGTTCAAAAGGGGCCACTCCTGCAAACTTTGGAAGCCAATCTTACCCATTCAGGATGGAATATGAAAAATCGGACAGATCCGTCTTGATCACACGACTACATAAATAATGTCTATCAATTGGCTTAATGTTTGGACAAATATCTGTAGGAGTAATATAAATTGTTTTTGTGCAAAAATTGGCCTCCTGGTGGCACTATAACAGGCCCTGATGTGAACATTTTGGGGCAGAGGTTTTTACTTGGCCTCTAGGGAGTGTGCGTGCAAAGTTTCACAGCAATCGGATGATGCATTCATAATTAAAGGCCAATTTTGGCCAATCAGGAAAGAAATCGGACAGATCCGTCTCAATCACATAACTAATAGTTATAATGTGTGCGTGATGTTTGGACAAAATGTGTAGGAGTAAAAGAACTTGGTGGCGCTATAACAGGCCGATCTCAAAGATTTGGGGCAGAGGTTCTGCTATTTATTTATTTTTTTAACTATTTGGAGACACACACACACTCTCTCTGAACTAAACATATGATTACCTAAGTAATCAACAAGTCGCATTATACAAGTAATTAGTAACAACAGTATGACTTATGTACTGTAGATATAGGCTACATGTTCTTTTTTGTTTGTTTGTTTGATTTTTACAGGTAATTAATTGTGTATGAAATTCATAGCGCTTATGTCTGCAGTGCTTCCCTACAGCAACCACATACACTTCAGTTTGATCGACATGTTGAGCCACTTATTATATTGGCATTCAAGACGGCACACACCCACGGACAGTACATACTGTACACATATACGGCACACACACACAGAATTGCACAAAATTTACGCATGCACACAAACGCACACAGAATCAGGCGGTCTTGCGCACGCACGCACGCACGCACGCACGCACGCACGCACGCACGCACGCACGCACGCACGCACGCACGCACGCACGCACGCACGCACGCACGCACGCACGCACACACACACACACACACACACACACACACACACACACACACACACACACACACACACACACACGCACACGCACACGCGCACGCGCACGCATCCAGGGAGACGCAAGTGTGCTCACAGGCAGAGACTCCTGAGCCATAACATCACGTAGCTTCAGAAATAAAGAGGCCCTAGACTGTGAGAGAGTGGAGAATAGCAGCGGCTGTCTGGCAGACAGTTTTCCAGGTGGCTGAGCATCCTTTGTGCGTGACAATGGAGTTGGGACCGACGTGAATGAAGGGTGTAAGACACATGTCGCCACAGCTGTGGCTTTGCTTGAAGTGTGTATGTGTATTGTGTACATTGAGAAAGAGAGAGAGACAGAGAGAGAGACAGAGAGAGAGAGAGAGAGAGAGAGAAAGAGAGAGAAAGAAAGAAAGAAAGAAAGAAAGAAAGAAAGAAAGAAAGAAAGAAAGAAAGAAAGAAAGAAAGAAAGGGAGTGCAAGATAGAGTGTGATATAAAGTGGGGATGCAGTCTGAGAGCATTTTGAATTATGTGAGTTGCTCTGTACTCCCCTGCTGTTACCAGGTGAGAAAATTACTTCTTCACTTTGTCTGAGGGGAGAGAGGCTTCATAAAGTACAAGTCAGACAAGGTCCTCCACACAAGGCCAAGGGTAATAAGAACCCAGGGCTGTGCCGTGTGTGTGTATCTATGTTTGTGTGTGTATGCGCTAGTGTTGAATCAACGTGGCAGAAGTAGCGATTAGGCGCCCATGTTCCCCGACAGCCTCCCCTGTCGACTTCGCCCGTCTCCTCGATAAATAAAACCTGTCGTTTTATCTGCCCCCGATGGTTTGCTTCTACCCGACCCTCTCTAGACGCCTTGTATTAATATGCATGCTAATGTACCTATTTTATGGCTCAACAGTTCACATTCACTTTAAAATCAATTATCCATCTGCTGAAGCCGCGTGTGGCTGCGAGGGGCTTAAGCGCGTATTAATTTCAAGCAAACATACATGCGACTCTCTCTAACACAATAAAGATAAATGGCTCGATTAGACGCCGTAAACAAAAAGGAACGCCAGAGAGGCCCTTTAATGAGTTTTCGGCATGTAAGGAATTACTGCTCCCTAAGTAATGAGCGGTGTTGGAGTTTTCATGCAAATTGGCAAACAGGAATGTTTCGCTGCCCCGCTTTTTGAATTTCATTTAGATAAGGGGGCGTCGCGCGCAAGGGAGCGCAACGGTTCATATCGGCCCTCCTTTCACACTTCCTAAGTCATTCTCTCTCTCTCTCTGCCCTCTTCCTCTCTCTCAAACTTTCCTCCAACTTTCTTTCTACACCTGACAACAGCAGCTGGAACACTGGAACTTCCTGAAAGTGCTACTAAGTGCTAACCTTCAACAATGCCCATGGTGCTTGTCCTTTAAAGTAATACTAGGTATCTTTTTCAACAAAACTAAAGTTAAATTGTATATCTTTTGTGAGTGGCAAATGTTTCACAACACCCACTCCATGAATTTCACCCCCGAAAGCCTTTTATAAACTATTTTCTATTGAAACGGTGGCTAGGGTAGTCATTCCCGCGAAAATGACGTCATCCGGCCGGAAAACGGAAACGGAAATGCACCGGTTTCCTGTTTGGTCAGGAACTACCGCACCGGTTTCCTGTTTAGCCAGGAACTACCGCGCTAATAACAAAAAGGAATCTCACGCTGTTTTTAAGAGATTGTAGGATTTGAAAATCGAAAAACAACAGCAAAAGAAAACACAGCTCACGGTAACTAAAGCTCCACTGGCTAAGAGAAACGATCCACAGATAGTATAAAACAATTAAAAGAACGCTTTTTGAAACGCTTCCGTCTTCCGGTGTAAACAAATGGAATTCTGGGTAACGCAGGAATAAACGAACGACCTGCAGTGACGGTAATGACAAGCAGAGGCTGCTAAAAATCGTTATTTGGGGGCACGGTGGCGCAGTCGGTAGTGCTGTCGCCTCACAAATAGAAGGTCCTGGGTTCGATTCCCGCAGGGGACGCTGTGGGTGCTGGGGGCGTGTTCTCTCCTCCGCGTCATCAGTGCCCATACCCTAGGTGGGGTTGGCGAAAGGGCCTTTCTGTGTGGAGTTTGCATGTTCTCCCCGTGTCTCCTAGGGTAGGTACCCTCACAAAAACATGCAGTAATCCTGGTCACTATACTGCCTCCCCCCGGCCAGCCGGGGCGCCTGATGGAGGGGAAGGGAACTGGTTGGAATAACGTGTTCCTTCCACGCGCTACGTCCAACCAGGGAAACTCTCCCCTGTCAGGTGACAAGAAGGTCAGTTGGCTCTCATGCATTGAAGGAGGCATGAGCTCGGCCCTGGCCTCCCTAGGTTGGCAGAGGGAAGGTAGTGCCCAGGATTACATAGACAATTGGCACTGGGTGTAAAAAATAGGGTTACAAAATCGTGGGATAAAAATTTAAGAGTTAAAAAATCGTTATTTGTGGACCTGCATTGTATTACTTTAATTCCTTATTTTTTTTTCTATCAATTACACACCCCATGAAGCCTCGAATTCAAGGAGATTTTTTAGTTTTTGTCGCATTCCTGAGCCAATAAATTGATGACCAACGGAGACTCAATGGAGACTCTTTGAGTCTCCTAACGGAGACTAATCAAATTATTGGCTCAGGAATGCGACAAAAACAAAAAAGTGTGTAATTGATAGAAAATATGTTTTTTTTTGGGTGAACCTTTAAAGACTTCTTTGTGAGAAATGTAGACCACTGAATAGAATAGAATACTGGTTGATGATGAAGTCCTCTCACTCTCACCAAATGAGACTCTGTGATATCCATATCCAATTATTCTCCATTCACAGAGCAGGCCAGATGAAATCACATATTCATAATTTAATATAGCTTCAGTTTTCCCCCTCATTTAGCTCTTCAATGTTCTGCTGGAATTGTGTGTGTGTGTGTGTGTGTGTGTGTGTGTGTGTGTGTGTGTGTGTGTGTGTGTGTGTGTGTGTGTGTGTGTGTGTGTGTGTGTGTGTGTGTGTGTGTGCGCGCGCGCATACACGAGCGTGAGGGTGGATGGGGGTATAGAATCGCATGTGTGTAAGACAAGGGTGATGTCCCTGAGACAAAGAGGGCAGCACAAGGGGGCCCGTGCATGAATATCAGTGCATATTTCACACCAGCCAACCCTCTGGCTCCACCATGTGAGGAATAATGCTTCATGGAGCCAAATTGAAGGTGTGGCCGACCTATCCCCGAGCCCCCATTAGTTAACGGCATTTGGGATTGGGCACCCGGCATCAAACGATTTATTTGCTCCAGTTGTTTTTGGCAGACAATCAATCTCTCTGTTAATTATCTCTTGTCACTAATGCAAGGTTGGGGGGGCATTCTCTCTGTGTGTGCGTGATTCCACAGGGGGGGGGGGGGGGGGTATGTGGTTCGTGGATGCTGCTCTTTGCATGTGCATGCCTGTGTGCGTGTGGGTGATGGTAGCATCAATCTGTGAAAGTCCTCTTCCACTTATGTCAAGTGCCTCAGCAGACAGGGCCCATTGCAGAGCTGCTCTGGTGTAAATCCCCCTCCCTCCAGTCCCTTATGTACTCCCTAGTGACCATTTGGCAGCTTGCTTTATCTGAGTGGAATTCATTCATATAAACACAGTTCTCTGGACTGCCAGTGTCAGCGTGCTGCTGCCAACTTTCGTACAGTAGTGGAGTCAGAATAGACTTCCACCTTGAATACAGTACGGGAGTCAAAATGGACATCCACATTTCATACAGTAGGGGAGTCAGAATGGACATCCACATTTCATACAGTTGGGGAGTCAGAATGGACATCCACATTTCATACAGTTGGGGAGTCAGAATGCGCTTCCACCTTACATACTGTACAGTAGGGGAGTCAGAATGGACATCCACCATTCACACAGTAGGGGTGTTTCGAATGGATGTCCAGGGGGGCTGGTAGAAGGTATTGTCAGTGTTACAGACTCAGTTAGTCAGTGTCAGTTAGCACCACCTCTGCCCCTCCCCTGCAGCTGTGGACCCAGCCAGATGATAAAACGGTGTCAGTGACTGCCTTCAGGTTAAGGAAGTAAGATTTATTCTATGGCAGTGAGGCTTTCAGATAACAACAGAATGGAGTCATTGTTATGGGCTGTTTAGGTTTCACTCCGTTTCTGTTGTCGAACATTGAACTGGCACAACAGATCACAAATTGAAGGCATGGCTCTGACATACTGTATATAATATGTGACCCAGTGCTGCAAATAGATGGTCATCCCGTGGCCATGCACTTTATCGGAAACCTGAAAAGTAATGATTTTTGTGACTTCCTGTTATTACTTCCTGTCTTCCATTATTTCACAGGGATAACTCATCACTTTTGTTAAATCATGTCAGCTGATTATGTAGTATTTGATATGATCGTGCAATGGTACAAGAAGAATCGCTCACAAATTGTAATGTCAACTCTAAGATATTAAATTAACCACAATATCAAGTTAGAATGTTATAAAACGAAAGCGTCGAGATTCTTCTTCGGGTCCAAACAAGCCTTATTCAACGGCCGGTAGCAACAAAATGGCCGATCGCGATTGTTCTGGTGGATAGAGGAGACCCTCCCCCACCCCCCAGACACCCTTTGTTTACATCTGTGTAACCGCGGCTCCCGTGGGTCTCCGTGGATGGTCAATATAAGGTAAAAAAAAGCTGGCATGGGGATGAAAAACGATGTTTTAATGCTGCCAGTTAATGTGTTAATTGCTTGTGTCAATCATGTTTGTATCACCAGTCAATCAAGGGCTTTGGATTTGTAAATGTAATAGGGATTGTAGGAATCCTCCTTATATCCTTATGGAATAATAATAATATTAAATACAAAGATGTATTTTCAGCTGAGAAAGTGTGTAAATCTGGATTTTTTTTCAGAATTTTTTTTTTTTTAATAAGCTGTACTCAAAGTATCGTTAAAAAGTGCTCCTCGTAGGTTATTGTGGGCCAGCAATGTTCAAAATTTGCCATGATGGAATAGGACAAATCGGACAGATTCATCTTGATCACATAACCATAGAGATTTGTAGTAATTTGCGTGATGTTTGGACAAAAAATAATTAAAAAATCTGAAGGAGTAATATAAAAAAAATAAGTTTCACAAAAGTCGGCCTCCTGGTGGCACTATAAAAGGCAGATGTGAAAAATGCAGAGCAGACGTTTTTCCTTGGCCTCTAGGGAGTGTGCATACAAAGATTTATGCAGATCGGTGGAGTTATAGGTAACTGCACCGAATCGGCCTGTTATAGGACCACCACGAGGCTGCTGATTTGAAACATTTCAAATCAAAGACACGCACACACAGTCACAGACACACTTTCCTTAGGAGGAGTGTGGGAAAGTTTCCTATGCATCTCAGTTTGGATCAAACATGTAGTAGCGTGTTGTAGCGATGCAGACAAAATACATTTACAGCACCCAGCACCACCTCCGACCCCCCTCCTTACATCGGGGACCCGGGATTTTGCGCTACGCCGCTGAGACACACACACAAACACTCACTCACAGTGGTACTCACTCAGCATGCCCATGCCCAGCATGAAGGCATCCATGGTGTAGGGTAGGCCCCTGGCCCGGCCTCGCGTCCCTGGAGGAAACATCACTTCCTTAGGTTGGGCCTTCTTGCATTCTACCTGTGGAACACAGATCACAAATATATCAATATTAACAGAAGCAAAGAATGGATAACATCATAGTCCAATTATAAAAAGGTCCCTTGTCTTTTATTCCAACCAACGTCCTCAACAAAATCAAGACAAGAGTTTTTCTGGTGTTATTGTTTTTTTTTAAATTATATGTGTACTATGCAGAGTATAATATGCAGAGTATCATTTATATAGCATGTTTAAGGGATGATACACGCAAGAGAGGATAGTTTAACAAATTTATTTATTCCCAGTCGCTCGGGTGGCGCAGTGGTAAAGTCACTGCCCACCACCACGGAGGTTGTGGGTTCAAATCCACCGTGGTGCATCCGGCTTTGTCGAGCGTCTACTACACGAACACAATTGGCCCGTGTTCGGGGGAGGGAAGCCGAGCGGGGAGGCTGATATTGTTCATTGCACGTACTCCTACGGCCTGGGGCGGGGAGTGTTGGGTGGGAGGAGTAGGACGAAGGCTCTACGTCCTCCTGGTGGGGGCTCCTCACTGGCAGGTGAGTCAGTAGGATACAACAGCAGTGACAACACAGACATTTTGTGGGGAGGAATTAATTGGCATAACGACTACATTGGGGAGAAAAAGGGGTAAAAAAAAATGTGTTACTCTAAATTTAAAAAAAAAACCCTCATAACTGACTTGTTCACTGTGCATTATCCTGCGTATACCATGGATAACTTGTAAAGTCTCCATAAGTGCCAAAAATATAAAACTTCGATGGTTCTCATTCATCCATTAACACATTGCATGCCAGTCGCGTAGATCTACGCGAACCTATTTAAAGCCGCAGCGTGCCAGTCGCGTAGATCTACGCGAACCGCCGATTCCCATGTTAAGTGCCCCAGGTGCACTTTCCGAATTTTTTTGATCCATTTCCGTTTCCGGTTTCCGGTCGGAAACGGAATTATTCGGGTTCCGGTTTTTTCGATCGTATCCGCTTCCTGTCTGGGATCCTGTTTAAAACTCGATTTTCTCTGGTTGTTGTTTTTCTCCTCGCTGATCACTGTTTACCGTTGATCGGCTGTAGCTTCAAGATGGCGGCACGGATTTGGAAACTGTTTTCGCTCGCCGTTTCTCACGGATCCGCTGTGTGTTTAGAACCAAATGAACGCGCACTTTTAACTTATTTAGCAAGGTCTGTGGCGACATGAAAAAAACTAAAAAACAACAATAAAACGCTGGCACTGGTGAGTACATTATGAGATTAAACTCTGGCATGGAATGTGTTAATGTACATAGCTAAAATCTTGAGAATTAGTATACCCTCATGTGACACGTCTCGGCCAATCAGAATGGCTTATTTGCCCCAGGTGGTCTGATAATCATTGTCTGTTGCTGGTCACACAATTAATTCGAATTATTTTGTATTCTGTTCTAATTTATTCTATTTAACTCTGCTGTTCCATAGACGTAGTGTGAATACACAGCTTCTGTACTTTACAGTTTCACTTAGTTTTATAGCACTCTTGGAGTGCCAGAAGAAAGGTCTGCAATGTTTGCTGGTTACAGAGGAGGACAGAGAAAACAGTCAATGCAGTGTTTGTTTCTCTAGTCTAGCCAATCACAGAAATCCTGGACAGTAGTCAAACCTACTGTAGGATATTGGCAAATTGTGTCAATTTAACTCTGACAAAGTAAACATTTACACTGATTCTGCTGTGTATACTGTACAGTGTATGTTGTTACACTCATGTCACAACAGAGGGATTAACAGGTTCTCTGGTGGAGGAAAATAATATTGGGTGTCTGCCAATTACGGAACCCACAAATATATATATACTGTACTGGGCCACCCTTCCGTGGTTATAGTTTGTAATCCAAGATCTACTCTGTAGTCATTCCACCTGTCACGCCAGTGTAAAACTCTAACAAACAGTTTCAGTATATGGAGACATTACAGGCAGGACCACAGCATATCACAGTAAGTAAGCTAGATACTGTACACTCATGTTGGCAAATGCAAGCTGAGATATATCCCCAGCTCTGAACAGCCTATTTGGAAGTGGTAGGGTGGGATCTATTCATTAACTGAACAGCCAACACACAAGGAGGCATGGGAACAAATACTGTGTCAGTACCTTTATGATTGCTAATCTGTGTGCCCATGACATTGCTAGCGTTGATGCAAAAGAATGAAACCCATAAATGATTTTGCCAAAAGTTACATTGTGACTTTTGGAGTGATGTAGTAATTTAGTACGTTTCCATCAAATGTCAAATGGATTTTAAACACATTTTTGAACTATTGTAATTTATATTGTTTTTAAAGAAGAAAATAATGAATAAGTTATGTTTCCATCACCTGCGCTGAGGTGAATGAAATAAGTAATGAGAAAGTAAAATACCTACAAAACAAAACCAGCTAAAACAATTGGAGATATCTACTTGGGCAAGTACTTTTTTTCCTTGCATACATTTTAAATGTTGAGATGTTGAGACATGCACCAGTTTGCTCATGTTTTTCTTCAACATTATTTCTAGCAGTCTTGCTTCTATATACAGTAGCACCACCCATAAGGGCAGTGCTATGGAAGAAAACAAGGTAATTGTTGGAAGAAGACAGGCACTGTAGTGACAACCACTATTCACCGCTGTGTGAGGAAATCTCTCTGTCAATCTTCATTTTGATTTTTGTTCCCACTGCAGTTTATCACATTTCTTTATTGACAAAATGTTTATACCTCATTCAAATGTAATAACATTTTCCGATATTTGAGTAATTTCAACTAAACCTATTTGCAATTCATGTTTTTTATGCAATATTTGAAAATGTGGAAAAAAGTGGTTAATATAAAAAAAAGAGAGCAATGCACACCGTGGTCTATATAAGGTGCAGATAACATGAAAAAGGTTCCCATAGCCTTCATAGGCTGAAACATTGGCCTATAAAGGTTTTTCTCTTGTTTCTTTGCTTGGTAACAAGATATGCTTAGAGCGGAAGGGCAGATTTTCATGTAACTTGGAGGGAATGGTTAGGAGGCGGCCCAAAAGAGATGATTACGTTTTGGCTCGAAAAGATCAAAGGTTAAAGTCAAAATAAAGGTAAAATACCTTGAGATGGCCAGATTTTCATGGGACTTAGTGGGACTGGTCAGTAGGCTGCCGCAAAGAGAGGATTAACTTTTGGGTTGAATGTGTCACACAGTTCAAGGTCACAATTGAGAACAGATGGGCATACTTTCATGAAACTTGGTAGGCTGGATAATCAGTCGGCATTCAATGTGACAATCAATGGCAAAATTCATGAATTCATAATGATCAGTCGCCTGCCAAAAAATGGACAGTAAGGTTCATGTGGTTAATATGCATCTGAGCAGAACAGGATAAGCTGACACCGGACAGGTTTTCCTATAATTTCAGTGCATTTAGAAAAGAAAGGCAGGAATGTGATATATAGAGAAATGTCAAACTGGCAAAGCATAATGTTACTTTATTCCCTCCCCCCTCCCCATCTCTTCACTGCTGAAATTGTGTGTATGTGTGTGTGTGTGTGTGTGTGTGTGTGTGTGTGTGTGTGTGTGTGTGTGTGTGTGTGTGTGTGTGTGTGTGTGTGTGTGTGTGTGTTTGGTCTCATATCTCTCTCCGTCTTGTCTCTCGCCTGCTTCTTATCACCCAGCCGAGACCACCCTGCCCGGGGGCACTATTAGCCCCCCTGCAAAGGCAGGATCTCTCTCTCTCTCTCTCTCTCACTCTCTCTCTCTCTCACACACACACACACACACACACACACAGGGTGATATACCTTCAATTCACACACATATATCACATAACAATCACACGCCTCACAGTTGTCCAGTTCTCGATCAATCTTATGCATGTGTGTAGCTACATGCACACAACACATACACGCAGCCGTCCTCTGCCTCCGACTTGCACACGAAGTGTGCACACGAACAAGCGCACACACACACACACACACACACACACACACACACACACACACAACCTCTGCCTCCACCTTTGAACACTCTGTGCGTGCCTGACACGGCTCTTATCAGGCAGCGAATCAAAAATGCTCATTTGTCCTAGAGTGTGCCAAGGCCATTTGCTTAAGGTCAGAGAGCCTTTGTTTCAATGGCTCTGCCAATATCATCATTACGCCTCAATCAATACGCCAGAGGGGGGAAACACAATGTGGCAAAGGCCACTTTACCCTTCAAATCTCCTCTTTAATTAAACACAATAGCCATTGCTGGAAATGACTGGGGGTGGGGTGCAATTATTCCCCCATCAGGTGGGCGAGGGGACGTGGCGAAGGGTGTGCGCTCCAGGGGCACCCAGCAAGATCCTGTGCCCGAACGCTAATGGGTATAGAGGTGCCCACCATGATGGGGTGGCATCATCAACAAAGGGCCATTTTAAGATGCCTAAGCAGCCTGTCCCATGTTATTACTTAACTAATTACAGATGGGGGAATCAGCGCTGATGAGGTGCCTCCGATCTTAATGAAAATATCAAGGAGGTGAAGGGGCTAGCTGGTTGACTGGCAGGGTAGAGAACAAGTAGAGAACAAGATAGAAACTTAAGAGGTGTGTGTGTGTGTGTGTGTGTGTGTGTGTGTGTGTGTGTGTGTGTGTGTGTGTGTGTGTGTGTGTGTGTGTGTGTGTGTGTGTGTGTGTGTGTGTGTGTGTGTGTGTGTGTGTGTGTGTGACGTGCGTGTTGGGTAGTGGGGTGGGGGGGGGTCTAGATGTGGGACAAGACTGCTGGTAAAACCTACTGTAACAGGACAGACAGGCAAACAGATCCACCCAGAGCCACCCATCCATGCCTGTCAGTGGGAGGGCTTTAGATTGGCAGTACCAGCCAGCCCTGGCCCAGAGGGCACAGAGTGCTGGGTGGGTCCATGACACGTGGCAGACCCCTGCAGGAGCAATTACTGTTGGGCCACTCCATGGGGGACCAACATACTGGAACACAGCAGTCAATCAGCAGTAGTCAGTCAGTAAGGAAGACAGACAGACACACAATCAGCCTGCCACCCCCGATTGACCTTTCCACTGCTCAGCCCACTGCTGGATGCTCACACCGTACTTCTAAAAAAATACATGATACATGATACATGTATGCACACAGTAAGGTAGCTCTGGTCCATAGCGCTAGAAGGAATTCTCCTTAACGCTATGTGACTTTTCGGCCATTGCCCATATACCCCCGGCAGTGCCACCAGATCTGTAGGGGGCGCAGCGGAGTAACTAAAACATTTTTCCATCCAGTGGAATATTTTCTTTCCTGGCCAAAAAGTGTTTTTAGACGGCTCAGAGTGTTCCCACTAAGGAAAGTAAGCTTTCAACATATTAAAACCATCTTTGTGTTGGTGAGTGCTGGTACTGCAGCTATCTAACAAAACTGCAGTAGTGAATACTCTGCTAGCAGGTTAACCTTACTCTTTAATGGGAAATGTGATGTTTATCTAATTTAGAAAATTTCTCGAGCAGTACGACTGAACATAATTCTCCATCTGCAAGGCATCAGTGTGTTGTGACTAGCAGAGCGGAGCCTGGGGGGTTTGTGTACAACACCACAGCAAAAACAATGAAAAGCTATTACTGAGTCGGTCAACATATATGATGAGTATACAGTAAAATCCTCAGTGTTAATTTAACACAAAGACTGCTAAAAGGTTTTACTGTGCATGAAAACAAAAATGTAGGGCAGTTGGATCAATCCCTAAGAGAGACACTAACCTCTCTGGGGACTGATTCAACTGTCCCTAGATTTTGGTTCAATAAGTGTCTCCGCCAGGCCAAAGGTGTGGCCGATACTATGTTTTCTCTCCTGTCCGTCCGAGTGTCCGTCCGTCCGTGAACAACTAATCTCCGGCACTGTTGGACCGATCGGTGTGAAACTGTGCACGCACACTCCCTGGATGCCAGAGCAGAACCAGTTGCCCACATTTTTCACATCGTCCTGTTATAGCACCACCAGCAGGCCGATTTTTGCAGAACACATTTTTTGCTATTACTCCTACAGATTTTGTCCAAACATCACGCAAATCGGTACACATTATCTCTATAGTCATGTGATCAAGACGAATCTGTCTGGCTTTCAAAGTTTGCAGAAGTGGTCCGTTTTGAACAAAATGGCTCAAATCATGAACGCAGCATCCGATTGCTGTGAAACTTTGCACGCACATTCCCACTAGGCCGAGGAAGAAATGTCACCCGTTTCACATTGGCCTATTATAGCATCCTGTTTGGCTAAGATTGGCATCTTAAGTTTGCATATCTGTGCAATAACTTCATCAACATTAATCCCTCAACTTCTATAGATTCCACTCACCTCTCGAATGACTGAATTCCGAACATTGCTGACCCACAATAATCTACCTGACCATGGCGGAGACCTGTGCTCCGAGGAGCACTTTTTCTAGTTGTGACTGCAACCATATGTCCGTCTCCTCTGTTATATACCGTATATGTTTTAGTTATCAAGTGCCAGAAATAGGCCAAACTACAACAGTCTGTTAACAATGACTCAATAGACTGTACAATCCTCAAATGTCAACACAAGACCACAAAACATCATATCTCTGCTGTCCGGCAGAAACCAGCATTTTCAGGAAATGAAAAGAAAACGAAACAAAAAGTGAAGTTAGGAGGTTTTGTTCATCATTGATAAGAACAGCTAAATGGACCTCCAAGCTCACAATGAGGTTGGAGGTCAAAAGGGGGTGGAGCCTGGAGTTAGCCAAACCAGCTAACTCCACCTCCCTTTGGTGGACTTAGCAGCTGGTTTAGCAGAAAGTTTGAGGATCCAATGGAGTTAGCTGGTTTTGTCAAAAGCACTTTTTAATACTTGTCATTGGTTCAATATTTTTTTTACCAACATAGAGACGTAAAGGGTGTTCAATAGCCCTGATTTATGGAAAAAATGCAAACGCGTCAAAATGGAGTTAGCTGGTTTCTGCAGCTACAGCAACGATATATTAGATGCCTAACTCAATATCTGACATATGGTGCAATTTGGTCAAGGGTCAAAGGTCAAGGTTAGTGATGAGCCTTGTACAGTAGCTCAACTATGCCCACCTTTATGTTGCCCTTGTTCAGCAGCGTGCTACTGCTGACTAGAGTTATAGTGTTTCTAACCTGCTTATATCGGCTGTAGCTGCAGAACATAATTTATTCTCTGGTTTATATTTTATTGTTGAGTCACACTCTCTCTCTCTGAGAACATTAGAGTTCACACATTAAGCTATATCACAGATTTCCCATTTCCAATTCAAAGCCAGGAAGCTCACCCTGAATCAGAAGGGGGAACAGATAATCAGCACTTTCTCTGCGGAGGGAAGCTTCCGTTCAGAGAAAGGGCTTACACACCATACCAAACCTCTTTGGCTTGAAATGTGCTCCCCAAAGCACATTTCCTTCAGTTTAAGAGAAAGCTTTCTCTCCCTCTCTCTCTCACTGACAGGGTTGATAAGAGCAGCGAAAGATCGAGGTGGGGGGCTAAAAAGAATACTGCTATTTGTGTTGAAATGTATAAGAATTAGGACAGTACTGGCATGACAAAAGATAATGACTACATCCACAAACACACACCTAATCGTTAACAATAATCATCATAACTTACTCCAATTCATAATTAAATCAATCTAACACCTACAGTATATCTGGCCTAGAGTAAACCAAAGGCCCCCCAACCAAATGAAATCTCAACCAAAGTGACGCAACAATTCAACAAGAGAATTGTTGAATTGAAGTATTAGCTAATTATTTATTATACAAATGCCAACCCACATTACTCCTGAGAAACAAAGTAAAAATAAAACTGCATTGTTGATCTATGTGTTCGGAATTAAACAGAAAAAGAATTCATGCTCCGTCGCATGACATGCAACGTTGCTTGCCGAAAATAACAGATTTACAGTTTTTTTCGGCAAGTGACATCATTAGTCAATATTAATTAGGCTTTACAGTTCATACTTGAATGTTTTTGTTTTTTTAGTTTTTTGTTGTTGTATCTGCTTGGATGAGAAAAGTCTGCTTCAGGCTCCACAGACGTTGTCAGGGATAACAACAGAGACCTGGCAACAGGCTTATCTTACCAAACTGTCAATCAGAGGAATCTCTTTCACAGTCGTGTTGCCTCCACCAAATTATATATGCTCCAGCAGACACGTCTGTGTATCTATATGCCACCAGCTCCTATAGATGACACCAAGGATAATTACACAGGGTTTCTGCTCCAGGCAGCGTGTCTGCTTCTCTAAACATTCTCCCAAGGAAGCAGCGGTGGTGGGAGCAAAGCAGCTATTGGTAAGCCACACAGATACGTACCTACAAAACTAGATGAAGTCAGAGGCAGCATTCCAAACGACATATAGGCCTACACTGGAAAAACCCTCAGTGTTCATTTAAGTCTGACAGTGTCTCTTTACTTAATCACATGAACCCACATGAACAATTGCTTCCGCCCTATGCTGGGCAGAAAAAATCTACAAGCTCACAGCATGTTGTGCGAATGTGCATTGTGCAACAAATGCTTCAAATGTGTACACTCTCTGAGTTACAGACCCGGGTCCATTTGGTTCCCAGCTATGAACAATTTAGCTTGTGGACCCCCTGGAACCCCTTCAAGGACTGCTGGGAGCCTGTGGCACAGACCCAACGTTGAGAACCATTTAATTGCACTAAACCATTGCACTAAAGTGTGTGTGTGTGTGTGTGTGCGTGTGTGCGTGCGTGCGAGAGAGACAGACACACTTTTCTGTCACACACAGTTGGAAAAGGATCTTTTTAGAACTCTAAATTATATGATAAAACATGAATAAATGACGTAAAAATACAAAGTACAGTATGACCATGAATAGTCAAGCATCAGAGATACTGTAGGATAGAAGAATATGAAAAATAACAAATTAATTTAAACAATTACACAATGAGAATCATGGCATTAGTATTAGGTAACCACAAAATCCATAATTGTCATTACTATAATCAATATAAAAATACACAGTAATAATTCTTGGCACTGTGCAGATTTAAAGTTTGTGTGCCGAGTCCTGACAAGTATCTGTAAAATACTAAAATGTCACTACAATTAAATAATGTTGTACTTGAGCAACTTCATTTACGTGAGCCCTTTATATCATATCATTAAGGGGCGGCCATAGCTGAGTGGTTAGTGAGCCCGCCTAGGGAGCCAGAGGCCCTGGTTGCCCCAGGTACGATTCCAGGCCACGCCAGCATGTGTCGATGAAATGAAATTTGTCCCTGAGCAAGACTCTTAACCCCTAATTGCTCACAGGCCCTCATTGGAAACAAGCCCGCAAGGACTTTCATGAACGTCCTGTTAAAAGGAATTATCCTTATCCTAGGAATTATGGTAAGGCCCTCTGTGCCTTGAGCAAGGGCGAGTAGTAAAGGGAAGGGAATAGGAATTCAACAGACACAGGTGAAGTGACTAGCTCAGGGGTATTCAACTAAGTTTAGGCAGAAGCCACAGTTGTAAAATGACTTGTAGTCACGGGGTCATAAGTGACAACAACAATGAAAAAAATGTTCATGGCTAACTGTTTGACCGTTTGTTAAGTGGTCCGATAGGACACAACAATTGGACATATTCTATGTCAATTATGGTAAGTTATTAGGGCCTGCTTCTGTTTTTGCATTTTTTTATGGTTTGAGCACCCGGGTGATAAGAGCACAAGCTCTTATGATGTGTTTGAAGTGGATGAATATGGCGAAGATGGAAGATGGACAAAATCCACTCAGAACTAACACAAGCTAATGTATGCATAAGGAGAAACATCCACTCAAAACTCAGAAATAGTTACAAATGGATGGTTTTTGATGGATGAACTGCACTCAAAACGCTTCTGTTGTGCTCTTTTATGTTGATGTGCCGCTAAAATGTACCTTTTGGCAAACTACCCAGCAAAAAAAAAGGATGATTGCTGAACTACTTGAAAGCTAAATTTAGTAGAAGTAGACAACATGTCTGGCTGTTTTGTTTCTTTGTTCTATGAAAAGGTCACCAGATACTTTTCTTAAGTATATACAGTATGAAGTATGCTACTTTAACACTGTCTTTCACCCAAGTGATTTTCTTATGGGTGACTTACTCACCAAAGATTAAATTTACCCGCGTGCGTGCGTGCGTGCGTGCAAGCGCGCGTGCGTGTGTGTGTGTGTGTGACAGACTTGGCTCCCCTGACAGAAAGAACAGAATTATTACAATTAACGAGGAAAGACAGATTTGTTATGCTACTGTAGGCGAGCTCAGCATTTTAACATTAGCCCATTTTCTACAAGATGAAACTCATTAAGAAGCGATCTCAAATCTCGACAGGATTTACACACCATGAATTGGACATTATACAGAACAAGATAAAACAATTAGATCACGTTCAAATAACACATTACAACTACTGTATAAACATTTATCAGGCAGAATTTGACTCGGCAAAGAGCATATATATTCATGGATCCTGGAATATTAAATGAGGGCAAACATACAGCAATGTTTTGGGGGGAGAAAACTTAATCCACACCAGGGGACACGTGGACAGGAGTGTAAAGATAATCTCCAGGGGAACTCATAATTGTCAGTTTTTACACACTCAGAATTACGTACATCAGCGGTTTCCAACCTTTATTGGATTTGGGCCCACTTGAAAATCTTGAAAGCATTTGCGGCCCACCCCCATTGTGTTAAGTGGTCAGATGGGTGGGCACCACGCATTCTCAGAGCTTATGATCAATTAATCGACTGTGTGCAGGCTTGGATTAATGGAACTAATGTAGTATACTTGAAAGTTCATATTTATCTGTACCACAATGAAAACTATTTTTTTCTTTTCAGGGTTTTAAAGATTATTTTTTTACATTAATTGTTTAAAATGAATGTTATTTTATGATTAAAATCTTATAGTTTTTTTGCCCATTATTTGGGGGTCCGCTTGCAACATCCTCACGGCCCACCGGTTGGGAATCACTGGCGTACATGAACACTGTATGAGTGTGTCCTGCCGAGCAGCTGCAGTGCAGCGCTGGCAGAGTGACTCATCAGGCCCTCGTCTGTCCTACACTCACTTCACAACACAATGACGGGCTCTTTACACCCGAAAAACCCCAGCTATAGTAGCACTAACTTCCCTACTGTTCACCACTTTTCACCACTTTATCCACCGAAATGGATAAAGAATTGCATCGATGAGATATTATAATGGCAATGAGTAGATGACTGACTGGGTGTACATAGTGGAACTGTCAGTACATAGTCATACATTCAAACTATAAAATGTGCCTCTAGAGTCTAGACCAGGGGTATTCAACTAGATTAGGCAGGGGGGCAGAATTGTAAAATGACTTGAAGTCGGGGGGCACAAGACCGTGTTCGTGGTTGTGTGCTATATAGGACACAACAATGGACATATTATGTCCATTATGGTAACGTATCAGGGCCTGCTTCATACTGCATTCATGCCTTTTGATGTTTCATAGGATCAATTCTGTGCCAGTCCTTTATAACAGACTTTGATTTGGATATTGAGAAAATAGGAAGAATATGGAGTTACAGATATTTCAGTGTGTTCTGTGCACGGGTCCCTGGCATTGAAGTGTCTTTGTGAGAAGAGAATTGGAAGAAGGCTGGCAAGATTAAGTGTTTACATATCGTATGAAGGAAAGGTTTTAGCTTTTGTTTGTGTTTGAGCATCCGGCTGATAAGAGCACAAGCTCTTATGATGCATTTCATTAATAGTGGAGAGTTAGACCATCATTCAGGCCAGGGCACTGCTTACGATGAATGAATCATACTGTGTAATTGTAAAACCTAGTGGATAGAGATGTAGAAGATGGAAAACATCAGAGAGCCGTCCCCTTTTGAAACCCCAATTTTTTTCTCTCCCAACTTGCTACAAAAATCGCTCATGCAAAACTATATAATCTCCTACATTTCATTTTCCACCTTCACATGTGTCTCCTTCTCTAATAACCATAAAGTGCTATATATTTCATCTCGCCATTTACTTCCGGATGGTTCGTTACACCAGCCAATCATCATCTGCGCCACACTGAGAACCTTTTGCCCTGTTGCTACATCCGTCAAACGGGAAAGAAACAAGCGCTGCCGTGGTCTATGCAAACGAGCCCAAATGCGCGCCCAAATAAGACCAAAATCGCTTATACAAAAGGCAGACCTGGCAACGCAGGCTACGCCAATCATGTGACAGAGATCCACAAGCTATGGGCCATAGCCGCTATGTGCCATACACTGTATCTTAGCAACAACGAAAGCACTCACTCTCATTGGTCGTGTCATCCTGAGGCCAGTTTCCAGACAGCAGCATCGCAGAGAGCTTGCTGTCGCCATCACAGCCAGACGCAGAAACAACAGGGCTCCGTGATAATTGGGCGAGCTGAGCTGGATAGCAAAATCACCCTCATTTCTCTAATAAATCGCCCAGTCATTCATATTGTCAACACTTTGACGTCACTGCAGCCTGCTACTAATGTAACCAATGTTTATGTCCACTACTGTGATAGCGTTCGTTGTATTTGAATGATTACTGCCCATGGGTGCTTAACATGAGCCCTTAGCATGCGGCTAATGCGAACTCACTTTCAACGTTAGCATGTAGCTAACGCTAACGTGGTTGTCATGGCTGAAGCGGCTGTGCAATCACTTTGTCAACAATGAACGTTAGTGTGCTGAATGTTATTCCTGCTCAGTTAGTCCATTGTAGATGGTGCGCCCACATAAGCCCTAAATCGCTTATACGACAAACACACCTGCCAACCCTCATCGTACACACACAGCATTAGCTGCTAACGTGGCCTGCTACTTGGATTCTGTTGCTGCTGGTTGTTAATGCAGCCTGCTAATAGTGTCTAAAGCATGTATGTGAATGTTTATGTTCATTACTGTGTTGCCGTTAGTTGGGTTAAATGCCTATTAGCCAAGAGCTGCCTATAATGAGCCGTTAGCATGTAGCTAAGCTAACGAACGAGTAGCGTTAGCATGCGGCTAATGCTAACGCTGTTGTTGTGCCTCAAACGGCTATGTTACACATCTTACCAACAACCTGTATGAACGTTAGTCTGGTAAATGTCATCAATGCTACCTAATTAGCCCGTTCAAGAGTTTCATTTTAGTGTAATTTGTGGGTTTTTGTGACACAATGTAACGTATTGGCAGCGACGCGTTGCTGCACCATTCAGAGGGCATCATGGGAAATGGAGTCATTTCTGCTAATTTCGGTTCTACTGTGTTAAGCTTGTGTTACATTACTGCTGCTTAAGGCCCCTGCATGCTACCAAATGAGGCGGTCACCCTAGCACCGTTTGTGAGCACCGAAACAGGCCTTAGGTGGGCCCCACCTAGGCAATTCTATGTGGGGCCGAGGTGGGTCTTAACTGCGATGCCCATGCGAGCTATAAGTAGCTTCTACCTGGCCCTTAGGTGGGCCCCAACTAGCCACGTTTATGTGGGACCGAGGCAGGGCCTAACTGGGTTTGCCCATGCAGGCTTTAAGTGGGTTCTACCTGGGCCCTAGGTGTACCCTAACCAACCAGAGTGCAGTGGCCATCGCTCCAAATGTTGTGACGTCAGGGCTCTCAATACTGCACATTGGTGGAGGAGGAGGGGCCGCAGGGCGACCGCACACATCGCTGAACCAATGGTAGCCCACGGATGTTTCCTCTGGAGAAATCCGCCCCTCTATGCCACATATCAGACGCGCTACAGGGTCTTCACTGACCGAGCCACGGCCCCACTGGCCCTCATGACGCTACGCCACTTATATGCGCTGCCAAGTGGCCGCGGGCGCTACGTGGGCGCGGGCGCTAGACTTCTAGTCTACTCAAAACTAACCAAAACACATCTGTTGTGCTCTTTTATGTTGATATGCCAATGAAAAAACAGCTTAACTACTTGCAAGCTTCATTATTCTGAAAGTAGAGAGAATTAGACAACATTTCTGTCTGTTTTGCTTCTTTGTACCATGAAAAGGTCTTTAATACTTTTACTTTTGATACTTAAAAACATCTTAACACCAGATACTTTTCTTAATATGATGTGAGCTACTTTACAAGTGATTTTCTTAGGGGTGACTAACTTTTACTGGAGTAAAAATATCCTTCAGGTAAGATACAGTATCTGTACCTTTACTCAAGTATGGCTTTCAAGCAATTAATTTCTCCATGTTTAACGTTTAAGGCAGCTATTTGTAACATGCTTGCTTGACAGCTACCCTTGCACCAAAAAATTAATTAAATTATAGCATAATAAATTAACCCTTTAACCAACCAGTTACAAATTCCTCAACTGTTTCCGGTTTCGGCAATTTTTGTTGTCACGGGCCGCCAGTTGAATATCATAGACCACTCTAAACGTGGGCGCTTTGAAGTAGCTTTGAAAGTGAGGTTAAGAAACCATTTCAGTATTGTCAATATTTAACTATTTAAGCCAAATTTCAAAAATAGAGTTTTTTTTTAAAAAAGCTTGAAGACTATTTCTATTATTTCTAAATGTTGGAACATTCTTGCCTATATGACATGCCCAAAATAGGGATGGATACCTGGTTGAAAGTTGTTAATTTCTCCTAAATGACCTCAGTACTTGAGGAGTTGCATACATGAGGTTAGACTAACATGCCAGTACTGCCTCTGGGATTCCCAGTATATTGATATATGGTGCTCTGTGCCAGGTGCTGCGATCTGTACACACTCGACGGTGTGCTCGCTCGATCCATAATGCGCTAACGACGGAACAAATCATTATAACTCTGGAAACACGACGGCTAAGCTCAGCTGAGCTCAGCCCATAAAACCCAGATCAAAATGTGTGAGCTCATTTCCTCCTCAGGGATGAGGGAGGAAGCCCTATAATGCTTGCGAGGTGTCTGTCCTGGGACACACACACACACACAGACACACACACATACGTACGTACGTACGTACGTACGTACGTACGCACGTACGTATGTACGCACACACACGCACACACACGCACACACAGTCACACACAGTCACACACACATACAGTGTGTTCTCACACAAGCTGCTTGCTTCACACAACAGATGAGCTGTATCTAAACAGGAGAACGTCTGAGCGTGGACCGCTAGCCGCTTGTCAGCCCCCTCACTTTCACTATCCATAGCGGGAGTAGCATTATGACCACACTATAGCCTACATCAATCTAGACCGCCATGGGAAAAGGTCAGCGGCTACAAACTGCTGTATTTGGAGAGAGAGAAAGCGAGCGAGAAAAGAGAGAGACAGACATAAAGAGAGAGAGAGAGAGACCGCGAGAGACAGACAGACAGACAGACAGAGGGAGAGAGGGAGAGAGAGAGAGAGAGAGAGAGAGAAAAAAAGAAAGAGAGAGAGAGAGACAGACAGAGAGAGATAGAGAGAGAGAGAGAGAGAGGTGCTCCACCTAGCCTGAGGGTGTAAGAACCCTGAACTTAACACCCAGACATAATTCATGGCAACTTGAATTAGATTACACGGGGATACAGGGGGTGCCCCTCCCCCGTACATTATTGATACACTTACAGCGATTTGGCCTGACACAGTAATTTATTTATTTTTTCCTCTGTAAAGGCACGGTGGGGGGTGGGCAGAGAGAAGTGCTGTCAGAGGCTATTTACGCCTCGAAAAGAGAACATCTATTTTCACTGCCGCCTCTACGCTTTGTGGGGAGGCTCTGGTGGTGTTTGCGTGTGGGGTGTGTGCGTTTAGGATTGGAAGCGTGTGTATCGCTGTTGTTCGTGTGTGTGTGTGTGTGTGTGTGTGTGTGTGTGTGTGTGTGTGTGTGTGTGTGTGTGTGTGTGTGTGTGTGTGTGTGTGTGTGTGTGTGTGTCTGTCCTTGCCGCCGAGTCATAAAGGGGTCTCTCGGGGTGAAGCAGAGTGCCTTCCACAGCCTTCCTATCTCCTCTCCTCCCTGTGTCTCTCCTTGCAACTTTATTGCTTTCTTTTTCTTTATGTGTAACATCAACTCCAGTTAGGGAGCCATAAAACCCAGTTAGCTTTACAACACCATCCTCCAAACTGCTGCTTTGGACATTTTAGCTAGGTCAATTATGAGCAGGAAATTGTTCTCTCCATCTCCCTGTCTGTGTCTCTGTCTGTGTCTCTGTCTCTGTCTCTGTCTGTGTCTCAGTCTCTCAGTCAGTCAGTCAGTCAGTCAATCAGCCATCTCTCTCAGTCACTCTGATGTTGCTTTCATCATGCTCCTTTTATATTTTTCCATTCAAGCATTTTTGGTTTAGAGGAGCACTTTGTCAATGGCAAGCTGGTTCAATGACTAATATTTCCAAGTATCACAATTCACTCCCATTAGCTTAAATTACTCTTAAAGATATGAGAGGGCCGAGTAAGCACACAGGCATATTGCAGCCACCCCAAAAACACACGCACACACACACACACGCACGCACGCACACACACACACACACACACACACACACACACACACACACACACACACACACACACAGACACACACACACACACACAGAATTGAGAAATTGAGAAATTGAGAAATTGAGAAATGAACTAAGATGAGCATTGAAGGGATTAAATGGGTTTCAATAAATCCTGAAATTATCAACAGTTTAATTCTGTAAAGAGCAACACCACTGCCCAGAGCATTCCAACCTGCGTGAACTTGTTTGTAGCCATTGCCCTGGGAAACGACAAACAACAGCTATTAGGCTATTAGTTAGCTAACTACTGTGCCCACAAGATAAACTCAAGGTCAGTCGTGATATACCGGGAGATATTGGTACTGGTGTGTGGTCGTTGACACAGAGCTGAAGGCAGGTTGTGGAAGGTTGTGGATCCGCACAATATCATGGTATAGATTAGAATGATACCACAGTTTCAGTATTTCATTAAAAAGCGAATCAAACTAAAACTACTATTATAACTGATACATGGTTGATCAGAACACCTCTCGAGCTAATCACAATTTGAGTACAGAACTGTGGTGTAATATCGGTATTGCTGTTAAAAATTTCATACGGTTGTAAACGCTGCCAGTATGTTGACAAGAATGCTGAAACCACCTATACCATGTCCTTCTGTTTTGTTTGTCTCTCTCCATCTGCCCTACAGCACACACACACAAAGCAAGTGAAGCAAATAGGTACAGACGTGCGCACTCCTCCCCTATCATTGAAGTCAATGTCAGCTGACAGTAGCACGGCCGTGACATCACACTGAAGTGGGGCGGAGGAGAAAATTAGGCAGATTTCTCTCTCTCCCCCACTCTCTCCTTCTCAGTGGTGGCTGATGTGCTGATGATATTGCCGGGGCGTTAGTCTCACCGCAGCATGACGCGACGATCCAAATTAGCCCACAGGCACGCTCGGCACTTCCCATACATGCTAATGGGCTGGTGCCTCTGCGGGCTAGTGCCGCGTCGGCTCGGTGAAGAGGGTCTGCCCTTCAGGGGGCACAGTGAGAAAGACGGGCAGCGACACAGACGAGCCCCGGCACCATGATGTTGGCAGGGGGTGGCATGTTATCTGTGCAGGGGTCAGATGATTCGAGCATGCCACCGGGGACGCTGCATTGTCCCCGTCAGGCCTGTGACAGAGCCCGATCCATTATGAGAGATTATCTCGTTATGTGAATGGCCACCAGGGGGTAGCAATGAGACGGGCAGGCATAGGAGGACCAGGGATGAGGTGACCCGGGAGAATGTGGTCCGTTCACCTGACCTGAACGAAACCCTCAGCCGATCTGTCGGTCTGCTGTCAGAGAGGAACGCGCACTATGAATGAACATAAATACATCTGTCATGAGATCGACCAGGGGTCTTCAACGTTTTTCAGGCCAAGGACCCCTTAGCTAAGAGAGAGCTGAACATACTACATATTGTATAACATTGTGTTGAAGATTAAACTTTTTAATAGATTTCATAGATAGCCTCACTTGTTTGACAGCATCATCAGTGTCTCATTTAACCACTTAAACTTTGTAAACTTGGGATCTGTACTTGGTCTGCTCTTTTTTCCCTCTACACCAAACCTCTTCACCGAGAATAGCCGATCTACAAGCTCACAGCGCATTGCAGCGTGAACTAGATTGGCACCCTCTAGGGATCCCGGACCCCCTGTTGAAGACTCATGAGATAGACAGAGATCAGAGATCAGTGTCAAGTAGGAGTGTATTTTGAGTCTAAACACGGTGCATGTGCACATTGACTGGGCCTACTAAGGCCATTTCTACAAGGTTACAGTACAACCCTTTATATAACGCTTATCTAGTCTTCCTAACACTTTAAGTGCTTTCCAGTGTACGCATGACACCGACGGTGGACGCACCAACCTGCAACCAGCACCGACCTGCAACCAGCATCAACCTGCAACCAGCATCAACCTGCAACCAGCACCAATCTGCTCATTGGGAGAGGTCGGGGGTTCAGTGTCTTGCTCAAGGACACTTCAACGCAATGCCAGGAGGAGCCAGTGGATTGAAACATACACCCGCTCTGACCCGCTGCCCCCGTGAAGATGTGTGAAAATAAAAGATGTGTGCATTAGAGTGAAGTGATGGCAGAGACAGTGCTGTCCCAGAGTGAGGGCTGACTCCACATCAGATGCTAGAATTAGGCCTTTCCAGTGTGGCTAACAGACAGATGGCATCTATATATACCTCTGCGCTAACATTAGTGACTGGCCCTGACGCCATGGCCGAAATGGCCCAATTACTTCTGTGTGTGTGCGTGTGTGAGAGAGAGAGAGAGAGAGAGAGAGAGAGAGAGAGAGAGAGAGAGAGAGAGAGAGAGAGAGAGAGAGAGAGAAAGAGAGAGAGAGAGAGAGAGAGAGAGAGAGAGAGAGAGAGAGCAATACTTCTACCCTTGCCTGTCATTTGTGGATTGCACGACGTGGACAGATGAGGTTCGGTCCCCTCCATTCCAGCCATGCTACAACTTAAACTGCACTGAGCGAATGAACGATGTGATGCTGTGGCACTTTGTAAAAGTCATGAGACACATATTGACTGAGGCAACAGCTAGCCTAGTTTCTTTTCAGGACTCAGAAATCTACAGAGAGAGAGAGAGAGAGAGAGAGAGAGAGAGAGAGAGAGAGAGTTCTAGCTTTCCATTAGGGGGCCTTTCACTTTTACTTCAACCCCTTCAACCCTCCCTCTCTCACCCTCCCTCCCAGAAAGAAAAATGAGAGCTGAGTTGAACAGCTAACTGAGGGGTCTTCTCTCCCTGCCTGTTTAAATATCTTTCTTTCTCCATCCTGTTCTTTCCATCAACAGGAGAATATCTTCACTGGTTTTTCTCTGTCTCACTTACTTAGTCTATAGCTCTCCATCCTCAGAGCTAAGTCTTTCTGTCTCTTCCCTCCCTCCAGCTCACACCCACTCACTCTGGTATTCTCTGTCTGAGAAGGATGGCTGCTGCATGTTTAATAGCTGTCGTCCGTGCGTAGAGAGCCTATCAAAGGAAGCTTGCCTAGGCACCGTGCCAGACGCGCCAAACACACGCCTGGCTCTGATGTGACACTAAACCTACAATCAGCCCTTTAGACACGGGCTCACTCACCGTTCAACCAGAGGCGGGCGCATGCGCCTCGATCGCATGTCCAAAATGAGGCCATCGAAGGAGCAAAGACAGCCTCCTTTCATGGCCAAAGTCGCCCTTAAAAGTTAGGGGGTTAAAGGGCAGCAGATGTCGAGGTGGGAAATGAGGGGCAGTAAAAAAGCCTCCTGCCAGATGCATTAAGGCCGATGGCAATGAGGACGCTGTGGCAAGCGGAGGCCATCATCACCTCCATTTACGACATAATCATGATAACTTTGCGGCTGTGAACAAGTCAAATATTAACACACGGATGGAAATCAAAGCAGCAGCTGCCTGCTTTGAAGTGCTCTGCAAACGACATTGCACAAACCGCGCTGTATCAGAGGAAGGAAGGATGGATTGCTTCCTCCTGCTCTGCCACACAGAGAAATGGCCCTCTGACTAGCGATGGTATCAAATGGGCAGATCCTTTTAGTCTGCCACTGGCCATTTTGGACTCACTCCTGCCTACACAAGTTAACCACTTTCAACTTGGCATCCCTGTTTTGTGCATGTCATTATACCGAAAATAGCTGTCATTATAGTGATATTAGCTTATTAACAGCAAGTATATGGGTCTTAAGTGGTGAACAGGCAAACAATCCACTGATTCGTCCTGATTTCAACCATGAAACATACAAATTGTGCACTGAATGAGAAGGGTTTGTTTTGTTAAACATGATCAAACCCATAAAGGCCGCCCTGGCATGGTCGTCCTGAAGTTTTCACCCTCAGGTTATCACAGCATCACTGTATTTGTATTCTATTGTATGGTACTGTGCGTTTGTACAAACTGTGAACTGACAGCATCTCCACTAAAAGAAAACTATGCAGAGTGAATGGGCTAATAATCACCGCAAGGGTTGGGATTCCATCCCTTGTCTCTTCTTCTTATCTCTCTCTTTCCGTCTTTCTATCGCTCTCTCCCCTCGGTCTGCAGCCCTCCGTCTACTAGTGTTAACGATGCATGCAATTCCCCTGTAGCCCAATTTAACGCGGACCAGTCGATGAGTGTGGGGGGGGGGTGCAGGGCGTGTGTGTGTGTTCGTGTGCGTGTGTGTGTGTGTGCGTGTGTGTGTGTGTGTGTGTGTGTGTGTGTGTGTGTGTGTGTGTGTGTGTGTGTGTGTGTGGCGATGCTGGTGCTGTGGGTGGGGGAGGGGATGGGCGAGGTATGGGGTCTCCGTGGGGAGAAATCGACTAAAATAAAGAAATCATGGCCAGTGCTGGTGAGCTCCCAGAACAATGAGGGCATGTGATGCGGTATCATGTGAAAATCAATAGCCGTCTGGTTCTGGGGCTGTGTGTTGTCTTAGGACTGCCAGGCCAGCGGGTCACATGACTCAGAGATGGGGTGTGTGTGTGTGTGTGGACGGGGTAGGAGGGTTCACCTCAACAGCAGGGCGAGCTCATGGTTTAATAGGAATTAGAAGGGTGTCTGTGGTGGTGGTGACGCGAGCGAGCGCGCCTGTGTGTGTGTGTGTGTGTGTGTGTTAGGGAGGCCATTTATCCGGTTTTAGGACGTACAGTCCGGTTTTTGACCCAGCTGTCCTCTCTCTGGCGCACCCTCTGGCCGGACGCATAATTGTCCGGCTTTTGAGAGGTTTTTGAGATCCACAAGCTCATAGCTTGTATTTTCTAAACATTTTGAAAAATCTGGAATAATCTTGGGGGGTCCCTGACACAAAATATTTTGAGAAGGGGGTCCGTGGCTATAATACATACAAATTTGGGGGTCCTTGCTGTGCCTTTTGCCGGGCACGGTGTCCTCCTTTCTAATGGTGCGTTCACACGGGCAGATTAAAAGATACACGCTACCATTCATTTTCGATGGAAACCAGCAACATGAAGATACAAAGATACATCCGACGTTTGTAGCTGTAGCTCTAGCAACAAAGATACACAGCTACAAATTCAAGTTGAGCAGGGTTCAACTTCCAGATACAAAGCTACAACTGTAGCTCCGATGTCTGCACGTTTGATGACGTCAGCGACCGCGTTGAGCACATAGATACAAAGCGACACAGCGACAAAGATGTATCTTTGTATCTTTTAATCTGCCCGTGTGAACGCACCATAAGGCTCTGCTGGTGGCCACCCTAGTGTGCGTGCGTGCGTGCCTATACCAAAGTAAAACATATTGAACATGAGGCTGATGGAGAATGACAATCTCTTGTTGTTAACGGTCAATTTTAAATTTAATGTAAGAGAAAACAACTTGAACAAAGCGCTATGTGTTCCCAAAACACCATCCTAGTCTTAGATGGAAACACTTTCTCACACAGATGTCTGCTAGTGAATCACACTTGGTTTGGAAATGGTCAACTTGTGTCTCCCTACAGTGGTCAACTTACTGTATGTCTCCCTACAGTGCAGTACCAAAAGGAAAAAACACAACAAAAAAAGAAAGCATAAAAAAGGATTGAACAAACCTCACAAAGGAAAGCCTGAAACACAATGTTCGTTCTTCACTTACTTGGCATAATGAAAAATGGAAAAGATATCATTATAGTTGGTCAGTCCTATTTTTTATCCCCGCCAGGCCGAAAGGCCGAAGGTGAGGGAATATGTTTTCAGTCCTGTGAGTCTGCCTGTTCGCCCGTCCGTCCTCGACAGATTATTGGAGTGAAACTTTGCACGCACTTTACACGCACACTACGAGTAAGCCCAGAAAGAAGAAGAAGAAAGATTTTTCAAATCGGCCTCATGGTGGCGCTATAACAGGCCGCTTCATGTTTTGGCCTATAACTCTTGAACTTCAGGGTGTACAATAAAAAAGCCTCTGAGTCAAAAGTGATTACAATTACACCCATATGAGGCGCCACACATACTACAAATGTCATTTTAGATAGTGTGGCTACTAAAACATATTTGATCAATTTTACCCATAAGGGTAAAATGCATTCAACTACGCAGCCACAACACTGTGGAGTTCCCTACCAACAGCCCTGAAACTTCCCCATTAAGGTTTAAGGTTGTTCTAAAAACATGGCCCCACAACCTTTCAAATTGGACTTAGCCAAATTCATTCCCTGGCTGGCCTCCCCCCAGGGTTGTTTACGGCTCACTCCTTTTGCGTGACATCCTCCGTAGGTAGTCCCACGGCAGTGTTGGCAGGGAGATGGCTGTAAAACTTGACAGGTGCTGCGTGAACCAGCATTCTGTGAACCATTGATGGTCACTGTTTTCCGAGTGTCATCCATGTTTGACATGCTGTGTGCGGTGGCACTTTATTGTGTGTTGATTGGTCATACTGTATACTGAATGTGTGTGTATGTATATCCAGTAGAGTAGAGTATATTGCCACTGTAACTGCGAGTGACCTAACTGCTAAAAGAACTCACCAATGGACGAAACTTGGCCGACAAACATGGTTGCTGCGGATGGTGCCGTACAATACACGACATAAGAGACATTGGTGTTTATCCGAAAACACAGAGTGAAAAACCGCGACCTTCGATGGTTCAAAGAGCGGCTGCATGGCAAGGGCCAACAGCACAGACGTGTTCTCAGCCACACTGCCACACTGTCTGGGAATCCCAGTGGGTCCTCATTGACAGTAATGAGAATCTATTTATTAACTTGACGCGTTGATAAAATGTTATATCCACATTGTCTTTGAGAATACACAAAATAAAGTCTATGGGTATGTGATGAACACATTAACATTCTTCGTTGCCCTCGGTCACAATGAATCTTGTGATGTATCACAATATATTTTCTCATACATTTAGATTTTGGCCGCCAAAATATATTTTCTCATTATATTTTAGATATTGTGGCTACTAAACTATATTTTATTAATAAATTCATGTATCGTGGCCACTAAAATATAAATTTTCTCAATAGTATACATACAGTTTTTACATACAGTATATTGTTGTCGCAGAATTACATATTCATATGTCTTGGCCATTTCTTGGCTGTTTCAACACAAGTACTGTATGAAATCCATTTCTGTTGTGTTTGCCTCTCGCTGGGACCCCAGCCGGCTGCCTCTCTACTCTTCCTCCTGCTAGCCAACTGGCCGGCTGGCCGGAGCCCTTGGCCCGCGTCACAACGAATTAAAACAAACCCTGAAAGCTGAAAACAAAACTGAACAAGGGTTTAGGCATTCAGCTGTGAAGCTAGGCAGCAGGTAAGGGACAGGCTGTTAGGCCCCAAAGCCCACCATGGCCCTTTTCTCTGTTAAAATGACAAGCTTTCAGGCCAGGCGTTCCAGCCTGATTTGCAGGGCGTCCCTGCGTGGAAATGGGACACGAGGGCAGAGGTAGGGAGAGCTTGTTCTGCCCCTTCTGCCAGGTTCACCATCGTACACACACAATTTCATGGTAGGTGATCGGCTGAGCTGAACACACCGCCAGCCACCGCCCTGCTCTCATCCCTCAAAATCTAGCTGGTGGAGGTATGTCTGTGTGTGTGTGTGTGTGTGTGTGTGTGTGTGTGTGTGTGTGTGTGTGTGTGTGTGTGTGTGTGTGTGTGTGTGTGTGTAGAGCCGATCCCCCTGCTGTCCACCCCAATAGCATTGTCCACCAGCGTCATTACCATTGTGCTAAAGAGAAAATCAAATATTAATCCTCACCCTGGCACTCTGGTGTTCTGAAAGCCCATGAGAGCTACTTACCATTTTATTATTGATTTCGTGAAAATGGATCTCACACACTTTCTCCACCACATCCTCGATCTCGAAAGTTACAAAGCCAAAACCTGCAAAGAGGACAGAGAGAGAGGGAGGAAGAACAATAGGGTGAGGAGAGTGAGAGAAGAAAGCAAAAGAGTGCAAAAGAGGAAGACAGAGAAAAGAAAGAGGGAAGGGGGAAGAGGGGTGATAAAAGACACTTGGTTAAAATTTCACAAAGGCAGGATCGACTTACAGCTGAAACTAGTAATTTCCATCAATTATGGGGCGGGAAAAAAGCTTTTGACAAGTAAACAACACTAGCTCTAATATGTCCTACAACAGACTGACAGAGAGGGAGGTGGGGAGAGCAAGAGAGATGGAGGAGGAAAAGGGAGGATGGAAGACACAACTGCATCATCATGATGCAACACATGCCCCTTTCAAGTAAAACAAAAAGATATAAGATAGATTTATTTTCGTCTGGAATGACTCTATTTTGGTTTCATTAGGAGAAAAGCGAAAGGATACAAAGAGGTTGGGAAAAACGGCTGTGATAGCTCGTTAAATTAAAATTCATGGGCCTTGCGGGCGGACATATGAATTTCATTTCATATATTCGTCGTTTCATTGA
>NC_137606.1:33755826-33758326 GCF_963280865.1 Gymnoscopelus braueri
TATCATAATTTGTCTCTGCGTGGAACCAGCGAACGTGTGTGAGCTGAGAACTAACGCCTTTATTTTGCCTCCACAATGCCGTCGTTTATCTTGAGCGCTTTCAAAGATACAAATCCACTGAGAGAGACTTCAACAAGTTGCCAGTGATAGGCAAAATAGTAGGCACAAATCAGAGCAGATAAAGTTGAAAAGACATATAGAGCCGCCGCATGGCCCTACCAGGATGTTTCATTGAGGGTGGTTTCATTGAGGATGTTTTCCCCAGAGGGGGTTCTTGGAGGGGGGGTGCATCTGTATGTGGTACAAGCATTGGGGTGTACCGTGTGATTTCACACAGGAAGAGAGAATGAGAGTGAGGATGGGATGGAGAGAATGTGGGGAGGTGGGGTGTTAACATGTGTCTGCATGCAGGTGGTCGTTGGCGGATTGGTTTCAGTTTCTGAAACAAACAGCAGAAAAGGAAAAAAAGAAAAGTCTGGTCCTCCCATCACTTCCCTCCTCCTCCCCCCTCCTCCCTCCATCCACCCTTATCAGCGACCCAGCCAACACTTCTGACAACCAACAAATCAGCTGTCAGGAGCAATTTCTCACTGGGCCCCGGAGCCAGCATACGGCCACACACATACAGAGAGAGAGAGCGAGAGAGAGAGAGAGAGGGGGGGGGGGGGGGGGGAGAGGGAGAGAGAGAGAGAGAGGGAGGAGAGGGAGAGGGAGAGGGAGAGAGGGTGGGGTTAGGGAGAGAAAGGGAGGAGAGTGGGAGACAGGCAGGGAGAGAGTGAAAGAGAGAGAGGAGGACAGAGAGACAGTGGGAGAGACGGAGAGAGAGGAGGAAGAGATAGAAAGGGGAGGGAGAGCAAGAGAAATGGTGGAGGGAGAGCGAGAGGATGGAAGAAAAGAGAGAGGAAGCTGATGATGGAGAGAGAGAAAGGGGGAGGGGTAAGAGGGCTAACACACCTGCCCATGCATGACAGAGCTATCTACTGCCACACATACATCCACTGATGGAGAGGGGGAGAGAAAGAGAGAGAGAGAGAGAGAGAGAGAGAGAGAGAGAGAGAGAGAGAGACAGAGAAATGAGGGGAGGCTGCACTTCCACTACTGTGACCCTAGGGGCAGTGCTGAGATGAAGGGTGACATTCTGTGGGTTTGTCAGGTTTGACAAGCGGACCATAATTTGCAGGCTGTGGCTTATGTGTGGAGCGGCTGAGGAGGGGACAGTGGGCCCCTCAGACCTCCCAGTGCTAACGAGGAGGTCAGAGAGGGAGGCATGGAGGTATTTACAGCAGCTGGAGAGAAATAACACGGGTGATGGATTTTCTTTGGAGCCACTCAAATTAAACGATAAGACCAATGGATCTTCATCCAAACAACAATGATAATAATATAAGAGAAACTCAAACTCAGCCAATGCCTCTGTCCTAATGGTCTTTTAAAGATGGATGTAAGAAGCATTTCTGGTTAACTGGATGGCTCCGTGGAGAGAGAGATGGGAGGTAGAGGGGAATACAAGCAGGATTTTGAACCATCACGTTGTAATTACTGTATGTGGTATACACAATGCTTGACTGCTTGATCCCTCAGTCGTTCGTATCACATTGCAATGCTTACTACTGTAACCTTCATCACCTTTCATCTTCTCTCTCTCTCTCTCTACCTCTTTCTCGGGGCTGAGGCAGCCAGTTTGATCTCAGCTAGAGTAGGCAACAGTCAGTCCTCTAAGGTCTCCTAAATCCATCTATAAATTCTAGGAATCTCTGTATGTCTGACTGTCCTTTGCATTATCGAGAACCGTACACCCCATCGACTTCCCCCCTGGCGGGTGTATCACTGAGGACCCAAGGGAGTGCAGCGTCAAGTGCAAAGTCGATCGAATGAGCCTCAAATGGACACGCGTTCCGAACGGCAGCCATATCCTGAACAGGAACTGCATTAGTGGATAATTAATGATCATTTGCTAACACAGAACCACAATTCAAAATAGCTGATATACAAGCTCAAAACGCATTGCATTGTGACATGTTGTGAGCTTGTAGATCTGCTATTTTGTAGATCTGCTATTTTAAACTAATTTATAAACAAATTATGAAAAACAACAATGTATACAAAATAATTTGAGAAAGTTTAGGACACCAGGGCGTAAGTGGTTAAAAGTCTTGTTAAACTAATTAACCTACATTCTAATCCTTTTTTAGCTAGGCCTACATGTATACACACACACACACACACACACACACACACACACACACACACACACACACACACACACACACACACACACACACACACACACACACACACACACACACACACACACACACACACACACACACAAGTTAGCTGAACACATACACAGCAAATCTAGGCTACAGCCCAAATTCAAGAATTAGGAGTAAGGATCTTATCTATAAAAGGTGACTTTCAGCAGTGAAGGGAGAAGCAGAGAGCGAGGGAGAAAAACCAAGAGAGATAGAGAGAATAGAATGAGAGTATAGAGAGAGGA
>NC_137606.1:33763326-33810826 GCF_963280865.1 Gymnoscopelus braueri
TGGCACTATCAGGAACAAATAATAATGCTGATAAATTAATATAATGAATCCCTGTGCAAGACAGACAATATGATGAAGAGAAATAAAGCTGTTGTACTGACACTAATTCACCCACTAACAGCCCAATGAAACCAAACAACAGAACTGGTTGTATATTCCGCCTGGCCCCCAGAACACTGCAATCTCTTTTCTCCATCTGTATATGTGACTGTGTCCATCAGCCCGCCCCCCACACACACACACACACACACACACACCAACATGACAAGCAGGGTAATGGAACGCCATATGGACCAGGCTTTTGAGCACGATGCACTGTGACAGCTCTAGGCTCATAATAACAAGCACACATATAGAGACACACACACACACACACACACACACACACACACACACACACACACACACACACACACACACACACACACACACACACACACACACACACACACACACACACACACACACACACACACACACACACACACACACACACACACACACACACACGTGTGGCTGGCTGTGGCACAGGAGCAACAAGTCTAATTTCACCATTCTCTTTACCCCCCCCCTCTCTCTCTCTCTCTCTCTCTCTCTTTCTCTCTATCCTGCAAAAACAGACTAATGTGATTACTCTGGCATCAAAACAATTTGGGCTTTAATTACACGAGGCACATCAAGGCGAGAGCCATGAGAGGCATTTCTCAAAGGGAACAATTGGCATGACCAATGAAATGGTGACAGGCAGAGAGAGGAGACACGACAAGACAGACAGAGAGATAGATAGAGACGTAAACATAGGCAGAAGACAAAGAGAAAGAGAGAAAGAATGTGCCGGGTTATCTAAAAGAGTTGCAGAGACAGACAGAGAACCCAGGAGAGAAAGAGATGGACAGAGAAAGCGGTGCGGAGAGGAAGAGCGACAGAGAGAGAGTCTGTCTAATTAGATCATGTGAATGCTCTCAGACAGCTTTAATAGCAATCTATGTGTGACAGATGAGACTTTGTGGGTCCGTGGGTTGTGATATCTCCAAGTGGCCAAGGCGAGCGCTTCTCCCTGTGTCTGTGCGTCTCTCCCACTGGCGGCTCTCATTGCTGAATATCAACACGACGCCTGCTGATTACCAGCGCTGTATTAAGATGTAAGTGGAGCTCTCGCTGGAGACATAAACAAATGTATATTTGATTACGCCCCAGCTTACCTGCAGGCTGGAACGATCAAGCAGGGGCTTGTAATCATTTCCCGCTTTAAATACATCTCTCTCTGGTGCATTTTACAACTAGTGCTGTGCGGAGAGGAGCCGTGCTAAGCAATCAACACACAAACGAAAAGTACCAGAAAATGCGCTCTCCGTTTGGACGCAGGAATCTGTTTTGACCGCCGCCAAAAAGACAGAATGAGAAAAAAAATGTAACAGTTGTTCTCTCCAGCATCTCTCTTTTCACTTACACAGTAATGTTTCCTCGGATGTGTGGTTAGAACCATGCCGTGCTTACGCACTAAAGTGACGCCAAGTGAGATGAGATCTGGTGTGTCTCCTTTGCTGGACTGGAGCAAAATGTCCTTCAGAGCAACACTACAGGAGGTGGTTTTAAAAACAACCCCTGACCCCTTTGTGACAACAGGAGTGGAACCAGGCAAATGCTCCACGGTCCAGGGCAGCACACAGGCTCTGGGAATGGAGGGACTGAGAGAGAGAACGACAGAGAAATAGAAACAGCCAAATGTTGATGGCGGGGGGCAACTGAAGGAGAAAAAGAGATGAAGAATGAAAAGCACATAGGTGGAGAGAGAAGAGTGGAGATGGCAGAGTTCAGAAGAAACATGGTGAATGCTTTCATGTGTGGGGGGTGGGGTTGTTTGGGGGTTAAAGCTACAATGTTATAAAGTTTTAAGTCTGTTTTTTTTTCACTTCACTTAGAGAGAGATAACCGCAACGATGTCCGAACTACAGTAAAGTTGGCGCCGCGTCTACTCTCCAATCCGGTACACTGGCTGTTTCAAATAACTTTTTTGATAATCGTAAAACAGTCGGTGTTGTACCTGACACCAGGATCGAAATAGTCGAGTAGGGAGACCACCTCCTCCAAGCACTGCAGATGTACTCATTATATGGTATTAAAATACTCTACCATACAGATTGGGTAGAATAACGTTTTATTCATAAAAAAGCCTTGAAAGGTGAAGCGGGGTGTTAACAGAGGAGAACAGCTACATTGGTGCCAGAAAAGCTGGGCACATCTCCACAGGGTCCCAACACCGCTCTGCCTAATCAGCCGCAACGCACGTATTCCGGCTCATCAGTCCAGTTTTTAACACCAGAACCAATGGGCTTCATTAGTACGCCGCTCCACCTCTGCTTTATAGCCAATAAAGTGGAGTTATTGTCCTTGAGCTGGGACTTAGTCAGCTTTAAGAGTCATGCAGATGTCTCTGCTATGTTCAAGTTTGTTTGAGAGGGCTGTGCTGGCAATAGTGAAAGAGTGTGTGTGTGTGTGTGTGTGTGTGTGTGTGTGTGTGTGTGTGTGTGTGTGTGTGTGTGTGTGTGTGTGTGTGTGTGTGTGTGTGTGTGAGGGAGTGAGAGAGAGAGAGAGAGATGTACAGTACATGATGGAAGGTAGGTAGGGTCAACTAACGGCAGGTGGCTTAATGACTCCACCTGGCAAATTATCTACCTTGACCTGAAAACCGACAGGAAACGGTAATTTTGTTTGGTCTTGCTGAGAACCAGTGCTACAGTGAATACATCACCCACACACCTCTCCAGGTATCAAAGACTATGGACGGCATAATGTGTAGTGTGTGTGTGTGTGTGTGTGTGTGTGTGTGTGTGTGTGTGTGTGTGTGTGTGTGTGTGTGTGTGTGTGTGTGTGTGTGTGTGTGTGTGTGTGTGTGTGTGTCACAGACAGCGTTTCAGGAAATGCCAAAGCGCCGACTTCAAAGTGCTCGTCTCCTGTTTATGTATGAGATGTAAATAAACATGCGTGTCAGTGACTTTTACGCGTGCGTTGTGTTCGTATGCAGAATGGAATACCTTCTGCATGGTAGCCATGAATTATGCATGCTACCTGATGTTTGCTATGGCTTCTCAAAGGGGGAGAAAGAAAGGAAAAAAAAACACGTTTTGTTTCTTGTCGAATCCACGCAAACAAACCTGTCCCTTAAAACTGAGTACATTCATATTTGCTTAGATGGCCCCTCCTTGTGTTTTCAACACATCAGCAATTCTTGTGTGCGTGTGTGCATGCGTGTGTGCTGCTGAGTCTCTCACCTACAGCACAGCTCAATCTGGGTGGGGGTGTGAGAAATCTTTGTCTACGTTCACTTATGTAGGTCACCTAGACGCAATGGCCCATCAATTTCACTGTCCTAGTTAGGTAGACGTGTGGTACATTGGAGAGCGAGGAGTGTGTGTGTGTGTGTCTGTGTGTGTGTGTGTGTGTGTGTGTGTGTGTGTGTGTGTGTGTGTGTGTGTGTGTGTGTGTGTGTGTGTGTGTGTGTGTGAGTGCGTGTGCGTGTGCGTGTACATGTATGTGTGCGTCTGTGTGCGTGTGTGGGTCCTCCATTCCATTTCTCCTCTCTCACTCCTCTTTCTCTCTTTAACCAATATCACAGGCTCTCTCCATACCGCTTCACTTCATACAACCGCAATAAACAACCCCGAGGAGGTAAACTTAGTTAGTGAGATAAGCAGGAAACGCACATAAACAACACAAAGTTAATACTGTTATGGCAACAAACACCCCCCCCCCCCCCCCACACACACACACACCCTCCCACACACACCCTCCCAACCCCGATCTTATCTTCCAAGAGCCCTCAAAATAAAGTTTGCTGCCATTAAAAGTTCTCTCGCTAAACTTTAGTCGAAATTAATCAGTGCGGCACAAAGCCCCCGTCATGCAAATGAGTGTGCATGCGGTGTGGCTGATACAGCCCACTTCATGGGCTAGAAGAGAATAGGAACTATGGGGGGAAAAAAATCGAAAGGGAGGAGGGGGAGGACACAAAATAAATAAATCAAAGGACCCAATCACTGTCAGGCGGACGTTATGTGCGTCAGAAAAAAATGTGTTTGGCTGCTTCTCTCTGGTGTGCAACAAGTAATATAAAGGGCCTCCACACCAATAATTTAGGGCATGTTGGGCATAAAGTCATAATTCCTTAGCTGAGGCCCTGGAATAACTCATGATGGAAGTTACCTACCATTACTGTGTGTCCTTGCGACACCCATGCATATTCCTCATGAAAGCGTGTGATCATTCAAAGTATTTCTCATGTTTAACAATAGAACATGAATGCAACGTAGTCCCACCTTATTTGCTCGACTGCGAAGGCACACCGCGCCAGCTGGCGCCATACTCGACGGCCCGAAGCTGAAAATAAGCGCAGCCGACATGCGAATCCAATGGCATGCTCTTCAGGAAAGACGACTCCTTTACAACATGAGATAATCAGATTAGGAGCCTATAAATGAGACGTTTCCTTGGCAAGTCTTGCTGTACAAGGTAAAGCAAGACAGTGGTGCCTGTGGGGAAGACGATCCCTGATTAAACGTAATTAGGCCACAAGCTACTGCTGTGTCCAGAACCGGAAGGCTGTTCATGTGCGTCTACATATGGTCCAGGGGGGGGGCTCGTTCATTCTTAATCAGGCACCACTTGAAGGCGACAAAGAGCAGGCCACACCACGCGCAAGTCACATCACTGCTGCTCCATGGATTAATGCAGCAAGGTTGTTTTATGAGGATCTGGCATCGGCTTCAAAGACACACGGCTGAATGCAGTGATGGAAGAGCCTGGGGGGTGCCTAGGTCGGCACATCGCTAGCGGAGGAGAAAGCATATGGCACGCCGTATGACTATTAGCGTCAATGGTTGGATGCTAGTCAACAGTCACAGTTGACGTAAGCATGCTACTGTTTAACTGTGTCTGTGACAAGGTGATGTCATTGGAACACCAATAAGCCCTCGCTCTGTCAGTTCTTCTTTCTGGGAGGTGCTCACACACACTCCTGCATGAGTTTGGGGATGTCTCAGTGGCTTGTGTGTTTGGGCGTCTGTGTGTGTGCGTGTGTGTCTTCCAAGTGATTTGCATATGTAACACACACTGTACATTTCACAGTTGCTGGGCTCATTTGAAATTATATTAAGTGCAACATAATTGGGCTGTATAATTGAATGTGAAAGTGTACATTATTACGGAGCCATTGCTGCACATCACAAGTCTTTTAATCACTGGGACTGGGGCCGAGCCAAGATGAATTAGCAAAAAATGAAAAATGACGGCTTGGCACACGCAGAGCGCATTCAGTCTGTTTGCCTGCCTCCCTTTTGTGCATTTTGTTGAGTGACTCAACTCTCATTTCTTTTGCTCATAATGGCTTCTGTAGGAAGAGTGGGCATACAGGATGCAATGGGGGGAGGGGTATTCATCTTGGTCACCGTTTAAGAGTATTGTCTTAATCAGCACATGTGCCTCGGTAGGACTACAGCCAAAACCACGCATTAGCCAGTCGCTCAAAGACTGCCAGAGCTGTTTTTGTGGAACATTCTGCAGAAGGCAGCAATCTGTGTTTCTGAGAGCATTACGGCTGTGGTGGACATAATTAAACTGGGAACTAGTGGTGGCACTGGTGGCTGGTGGCTAGTGATGGTGGTTAAAAAGAGTTGTGAATGTCATGGGGACACTGAACACAACAGAGGGTGATCTGTACTGCAAAAAACGACTATGCTAACTGATATAATCTTTAAATAGTATCAATCTTCAGCAGGAGATTCTTGCATTCGGCCCTGTGTGTGTGTGTGTGTGTGTGTGTGTGTGTGTGTGTGTGTGTGTGTGTGTGTGTGTGTGTGTGTGTGTGTGTGTGTGTGTGTGTGTGTGTGTGTGTGTGTGGGTGTGTGTGTGTGTGTGTGTGTGTGTGAGAGAGAGAGAGCACGTCCGTGCGTACTTGTGTGCCTGTCCGTCTGTCTTTCCGCAACTAATCTTGTATACTAATGGACGGCTCATCATCGTAGTTCTTCGCATGCTGCTAGCACGCCAATTACCAAATATCTTTCAATTTGGTCGACAACTATGTCCTTTTTATGAATTAATAATCACAGAGTAATTGTCTCTCCAGGCTATGGGATATGCTATGGCTATGGATTGGAACTAGTCAATTCCAATCTGTCTGTCCGGTAACTGGCCAATTACAAAGCTCCTATCCCTCCGGCTCATGATATGTACCAGTACTAGTCAATAACAGGCATACAACGTGCTGGCACAAGCAGAGGCTCCAGACTGAAAAGCCAACTTGAGAAAGTTGCATTGTAGTTGTAAATCTATGCATATATATCCATCCAACCGGAGTCGGTCGCGGTTACAGCAGAGAGCTTCAGACTTCCCTTTCCCGAGCAACATTAGCCACTTTCATCTGGGGAATCCCGCGGCATTCCAAGGCCAGTGTGGAGATATAACCCCCCATCTGGTCCTTGGTCTGCCAGGGGGTCTACTTCCAGTGGGATGTGCAGCAAGGACCTCCCTAGGGAGATGCTCCGTATAAGGCATCCGTATTAGATGCCCGAATCAGCTAAACTGGCTCCTTTCCAAGTGAAGGAGCAGCGGCTCTACTCTGAGTGTCTCGCGGATGACCGAACTTCTCACCTCTAGGAGAGAGGCCAGCCACCCATCTGAGAAAACACATTTTGGCCTGTATCCGTGATCTTATTCTTTCAGTCATGACCCACACGACCATAGGTGAGAGTAGGAACAAAGATTACTCGGTATACGGAGAGCAGCTCTCTTTTCGCCACAACAGTGCGGTACAGCGACTGCAATACCGCTCCTGCTGCTCCGATTCTCCGGCAGATCTCCTGCTCCGTCCTCCCCTCACTCGTGAACAAGACCCCGAGATACTTAAACTCCTTCACCTGGGGCAAAGTGTCATTCCCCTACTTGGTGAGCACAGTCTATCAGTATCCTATTCATATATATATAACATGGATATACACACATACCGGCCTCAGTGGCGCACTTCGATAATCATTGGACTCCCCATCCACTACCACTGGGAGTCTGGGTTTGACTCCCGCTTGGGACATTACTTTTTCAAACAACCGCGGACTACTTTTTTTCGCCGATAAAGTATAGTTTTGGACCATGACGGAGGCGCGCCGTCTCAGCAGACCTTGAGGCTGAGGCGCGAGTGCCTGCGACGACCGGTCGATGGTCTGCTAGTCGACTAAGCGCCGTCCGAGTTATGTACCGATAGGCACAGAATCGTAAATGATGTTGTGGGGACTGCGTTTGCCCCTCTATGGTTTGCCCCAACTGCCACTCACTGCACAAACATAGCCCGCCAGCCCCGCCCCCTTGTGGTTCAACTGCATGGAATAAGGCTGTTCGCGGGTGTGTGTGTGTGTGTGTGTGTGTGTGTGTGTGTGTGTGTGTGTGTGTGTGTGTGTGTGTGTGTGTGCGCGTGCGTGTGCGTGTGTGCGTGTGTGCGCATGCGTGTGTGCGTGCTCGTTTGTGCGCGTGTGCACGCGTGCGTGTGTGGTGTGGGGCTCATGTCTGGCTTGCATTGCCCTCTAGCGTTGGTTCTACAGAATTGCCTGGGGGGGTGAAAACAAGCGCTCCCCTTTCAATTTCCCTGGAATGCCAATTTCCCTGTAACATATATATATATATATATTATTTTTTGTATAATAATTAGCGAGTCTCTAAGTTACATCGTTCGTCATTGCTCTTGTGAGGTAGTTTTGTTCGAACTGATAAAGATGATAAAGATCACATACGTCCATTTAGAGACAAGTCTACTGTAAAACTTCCTCTCACGAAGATCTTTGATTGACTGGTGCTACAAACATAACTGACACAAGGAATTAACACTCACACTATAGAGAAGTTTGAATGACATAAATTTGAGAGATTTTTTTTTAAAAGAAGACAATTTCTATGAGAGAGACAAGGAATCAGACTAGCTGTAATCACATGGCTGTACGTAGACATTTCACACCATACAAAGCGATCATTGTTAACCACATGATAAACACTCGCATCCCTATTCTGGGCATGTCAAAATAGGAGAAAATAGAAAAACAATCGTCTATTTTCGCTATTTGTCGTAGAAAAAGTCAAATAAGTGGTTAAGGCATTCTAGTTTCGAGTGTTCTTTTTAAATTATTTGTTTTGTTTTAGAATTGTTTCTAAACTGGACATTGAAAATATTGCTAATATGGCATGTTGGGTTTTAGATATCAAATTCTGAATGAGAGCAGGGTCACAATTTTTCTTTCATACTCTTTCAGTGGGACTCGGTTCTTCAGGTCTCCTCAGATTTAGATTTCCTTTGCTTTTTAATTCACTCGCTTTACCACAGAGAGCTCATTTCAATCTCAAAGCCGACATCTGTGGAGGCAGAGTGAGCTTTAAACGGGTGGAGTTAATCCTGTACCAGGGGGGATGAAGCACGGGGCTTACTAGAAGAAGAGAAAGAGAGAGGAAGAAAGGTAACATTAAAGCAAGTGTTTTGGCAAAAGCGTTGAATAAGAAATAAGTGACCGCTTCGTTCAACAGCAACTGTGTCTGGATCTCACTGTGAACATGGAGTGACTGTTAACAAACTACTGGACTGAACATGAGTGAAACACTGCGTTCTGTGATGTCAGAGCTGTAAATAAAAGCAGCGTTATTGGAGTGAGGTGTGTAAGGAAGGACAGAGCGAGGTTGTTGTTGCCCGCCCATGGCAAGAGTAGGTGGTTTTCACATGCCTTTCTAATTGCCCTTTGAGTCCAGACCTGATCAATTGGCTGGCTGGCAGGCCTCCTGACCGCGCCTCGCTATTAGCCAACCTTTGAAGGCGGCTCTCCAGAGGGGGTCCCCTAGCCAGCCAGCCACGGCCCACCGCTTAATTCATCTAAAAGGTTATTCAGATAGACGCATCAGGGACCGCAGGGCGCCCGCAACTTCCACCCAAAACAATTTCTTCTGTGGCCGTCACAGTGCAAGGGTTATTAAAGAGGCAATGAGATAGAGACAAGATATTCCCTCTGTTTTTCCCCTCGATGCGAAGCCTGAGGACATCTAGAGAGCAAAGCGAGGGAGAGACGGACAGAAAAGGAGATGAAAATAAGAGACCGACATAGAGACAGAGAGGAAGAAATAGACATAAATGAAAATGGAGAATGGGCGAAGGCAGAGCCAGCTGTTATCGGACGAGGTGCTTATCGGAGGTCAGAGCCCAGACAGTACCCTGGGACAAACAGCAATCCGCCAAATAAATAACCTGAGCGATGGGCCCAGGCCCGGGCCTGGCCCAGCCCCACGTGCCGTGTGCCGATACTTGGCAGGGACAACACTCAGAGAGAGGGCTTCCTTTTTTTCTCCCTGTCCTACGTGACTTTGAGAGCCCCTCTGCGGAGGGGACGGAGACAGCTTCTCCCTGCTACCTGAGAGGAGGGTGGAGGTAGGTGGAGCGTGGCCAAGGTGAAGCCGTGCCGCCTTGGCGGGTTCGTACGAGTGCTCGCTCTAAAAATAGAAAAGCCGTTGATCGATTCCCGGGGCTGATGGAGCCGACGTATTGGGAAAGGTTCTACGCGTTGTCGGCTGCTAGGAGCTAGAGTGCTCCTCATACAAAAAATAAACACGATGACAAAGGACTGAATTCAATAAACAACTTCATCTACAGGTTAAGGTCAGGGTTGAGTATGCTGTGTACTCTACTATGTGCATGCTTGTCACTGGACTCAGTGTTGAGTGTGCAGGGGACAAGGGGTCAACATTTTGAATTGGATGTATGAATGCCATTGTGTCCGTACTGCACATGTAGGCTCTGCAATTACAGGGTTGTATTATGTGTTATGTTATGTGCACTTTGCAAAAAGGTGTCTGTCCATGTGGGTGTGTGTGTGTGCATGCATGCGTGCGTGCGCGTGTGTGTACACTATAGATAGGACAGTCGGAGCAGAGTATAGTGCTTGGAGTGCTGGCTGAATGAGAAGGTGATAGCGTCACGTAGCATCGCAGGGAGGCAGCCATATTTAGCTGGGCAGCAGACCTCGCTTGGTGTGTAAACAAGCCTGCCTATTGGCTGACATGGCCCTGAGTGGGGAACCAATAAGTGGCCTTACGGGAGAGGTAGGACGGTGTGGGATGGAGGCATCGAGGGATGAGAGGAGAGATAAAGTGAGATAGAGAGAGGGGATGAGGAGAGGGACGGAAAGACAACACGCCACAGAAAGCAGGATAGAGGTGAGATGATGTGGACAACAAGAGGGAGGCATATGAGAGAGAGGGAGACAGAGAGAGAGAGGCCCCTCTACCTCCCCTTGTGAATGTCCCACAGACTGGAGTGCACCCACAGCAAAATGACACCTTCATTAATGAATGACCCACCTCCTCATCCAACGCCACCCCTCCAACAACCCCCCATGCTCCTCTCTCAGTTGTTATCATGTCCTTGTAATCCTGGAGAGCCAAGGTGCTTTTAACAAGGTTTAATGTAGCTGAAAGCCGCGGCCTAATCATCTAGTCCAGATAGCGCGCCGCGCCGCAGCCCCAGTAATAGAATGCCCGGTCTACATAATAAGCGGGCAAGCTCTAATTCATGGGAGTGCCGGGAGAAATAGCTTGGTGGGAGATATGGTAGGGAGGCAACAGAGAGGCTGTAAATACAGAACATGGGCTATCATTATCCCACATCTTCCATTTGGCTTCCTCGCAGGGACGGGATATAGCTCAGTAGCACTAGAACACATAGGCCTGATTTATTCTTAGTTGCGTGTCGGTGTCGTGCATCGAAAATAGCCGATGTACAAGATCACAACGCGCCACACCCCAACACATTGTAAACTTGGAGATTGGCTATTTTTGGTGCGCGACATGACGCGCAACCAAGTATAAATCAGGTAATACCCTTTTATATGTCCCAACTGCAATGCAAGGCAAAACTGCTTCTGAGTGCGAGGCAAGGCATATAGTAGTGAATTACCATAAAGCTTGTATGAAACCATACGTTGCTTACAGTTAAATAACGCAGGCTCCCAAAATGGATATTTCCACAACAGGAATGCTGTGGGCTTCCGTTTCAAACACGGAAGAGTGCACAGGGGCCTCTGTGATGCGTTTGTTCGACGCGCCAAGCAGGCCCCTGTATCCATGGCAATAAGCGTCATTAAGTCCCCCCCCAGCAAAAAAGGTGACTGTGAACACACACTTTTATACACTCTTTTATAAAGTATGTCCAAATTCAATGTAATGCAAGGCAAAACTGTTACTGAGCGAGGGAAATACAGTATAAATCCTATTGTAGCGCATTACCTCGTATGAAACATTGCATGCAGTTTCAAAGCACAGGGTTATGAAATGTATATTTCCATCAGCAGGAACGCTGTTCCCTTCCGTGATAAATACGGAAGAGAAAGTAGTGGTAGTGGATACACGGGGCATCCACGATGCGTTTGTTCGACATGCCACACAGGCCCCCTGTATCCATGGCTATAAGTGTCATGGAGTGCCCCCAACAAAGTAGGTGACTATGAACACGAAAGTAAGGCGCTACCTATCTATGCTATTTTATATCTATGCTCTCTGCACCATCTGCATCATTGCATTGTGCAGGGAGTGTCCGTCTGTGTAAATGAAAGTGCACGTTTACGTTGCAATGTGGATGACCATCTCTCAGATGTGCCTTTACAGTGAGTGTATATCATATATTTCTATCCAACACATCAGTCGCACAGAGCCTGTCAGTGTCCAATGCGCAGAGAACCCCGTCTGATGGCCACACGTCCACTCACAGTGACAACAGTCACATATCAATGTCTCTCTGAAGGAGGGAGGGGTGAAACCGTTGACAGTCAAATAACACATTTATGCATAAGACCCAGTATAAATAACTACATACAGATGCTCGCCGATGCTCGCCTTCAAATGCTCATCTCGCCGCGGCCTGCTCAACAGGGAAATGTCACCGCCTGTCATTTTTATAATTTGATTCATGCCTCGTCAAGAATGTACTCACGGGCCAACGGCCTGCCAAAGTCAAAAAGCCACCCGCCAGCCCCCGAGGTTAAACAGATCATTGTACATTGCTCTCCCTACAATTTCCTTTAATAACCCTTTCCAGGTATGAGGAGAGGGGAGGAAATGGAATTTTGATGACCTTCCCCCCTGCTGACGTTCAGTCCTCTCAAGTACAAATTTCAGACATCAGACACAGTGGTTAAATAGAAACCCTGTGAAAACATAAGCCCCGTATCCCACAATCCAATTCACGCCTTCTCAATGTTATCGTATACGTGCCTATTTCAGTCATTTCTTTCCTTCCGCGACTCAGCGCTGTGACAATGCCTCTGTATTGGATTATGCGGCGCTATACACAGTGGTTCTCTCTCTCTCCACATACCGGATTTATTATAAAGAGGAGTGTATATTGCGTGTAGGGGGTACAGGGTGCATTTTTCAGTGCGCTTGTAAACTGAATTCACTTACGGCCTATGAAAGCACTTGCTTGTCTCCAGGAAGAAGAAAAAACAGGAGATGAGTGATAAGGGCATTCATTGTTGAAGACACACTTCAGTGATGAGAAACCAGTCTCAGTTTGATTCAAAGATGAGCAGCTACTACCCCCCCCACACACAGCTCTGTTTAAAGAGGGCCCTCCAAAGCTCCCATGAGTCTGCTGTGAGCCCAGGCAGAGAAGACTCTGATGAGCTTAGCCTCCTAAAACAGCCCTCATGCCACAACACCAGAACACAGACAGACAGGCACACACACACACACACACACACACACACACACACACACACACACACACACACACACACACACACACACACACACACACACACACACACACACACACACACACACACACACACACACACACACACACACGCCTCCACTCCAGAAGGACTTACCCCTCCACCCCCCCTCCCCCCCATCTCTCTCTCTCTCCCCCATCCATGCTGATACTCTCCTAATCACACGACTGCTTGGGTGACACAGCTATCTGAAAGATGTCACCTCCAGCAATCAATGAGCGTCTGCAATAGAACGCCACTGATTGGAAGATTGGCCGGAGTGAAATCAACAGCCACAGACCACAGAGGGAGAGACAGCGAGCCAATGGGAGCCCACGAGCCAGGATGCACTGCATTCCAGCTCTCTTGATGCTTTCAGTCAGGTCTGCCGGGTCCAAACCTGTATTAAGGATTCACCAGTATACCCCAGTAATGAAGGTGGACTCATTGACAAGGAGCGCTATTGATAATTTTGTTGTTAATCAAAGTACAAAACCTCCACAGCTTATTTATGGTGTTCACGGTTCTATACACTTCTACAGAATATAATCTAGCGTTCATTTAGATTTTCAGGCCTTCGAACCTAGAGTAGTTCTATGTTGCGCTGATAAGAGCAATGGTCACCGAAGTATGGCCATTTGCATTGCGATGCACTTGCAGCACCCAGGTCCACTGTCATACCTGTGCGGATCGCGGTTGCCGCAGATAACCGTAGTTTAGGTCAATGAAATGTAATTATTAATTGATATTGGATAAACCGTGGGTGAAATAATGCGGGAAATAAATTAACTCATTCATGAGTTTTCTGTTTCTTTTAATTAATTCTACCCCACTGTATTAGTAATACTATTTTGGAACCAACAGAACTATTTGGTGTCATGTACTTATGTTATTTTTTGTAAAACATTTTTTTGTTTAAATGTGATGTTATTTCTGTTATGTATTATTCTGTTTATGTCCAGTTACATTATGTGTCTATCAATCAAAGAGGAAGCCAATACATCCTGTTATGTAAAGTGATGAAGACTGGACAGAAACGTGCCTTAATTCATTGTTTGTGTTTAACTGTCTTGTTGCAGTTCCATAACCAGTAAAATGAACAAACTCAAACCAAACTGATATGGACTCATTCCTTCTCTCTACGTCAAGCTATAGAGTATTATAGTATGATACAAATGCTAATGACCATTAAAGAATGTTTCCACTTTACTTAAAGGTCAATATGTCGTGCTATAGGGTATTATAGTATGATACAAGTGCTAATGACCATTAAAGAATGTTGTCATTTTACGTAAAGGCCAAAAAGTCATGCAAAACAGTATTATAGTGTGATACAATGTCTAATAACGCATGAATATGTGGCCACTTTACTTAAAGGTCTCAAAGTCATGTTATAACATATTATTGATGTTTATAAGACATTATTCCATTTAATAAACATGTTGGTTATATTGCGTTATGACACATTACAGCACTTCTCTAGGTGCCTTTACAACTGACTAAGTTATGGTAGTTAAAATGTGCTGTTCCACTGAGCATAATAATGCATTATGACCAGCAGTTATAATACGTTATAAACGTGGTTATAAGTCGTTATACATGATTATAAACATTTATAACAAGCATTATAATGCCTTATAAGGGCATTATAGAAACTTTATAGAAACTGTTACCGTAGAGTTTTATTTATTCTTAAGTATTGTAACATATTGTACCACCTCTTGGCATCATACTTTGTGTTTGGATGTATAATTGCTGTGTTTAATTATCCCCATTACAAATAAAAAATGTATACACACACAGACCTTAGAAATAAGGTGACAAACAGAATGAATAAAAGACTGAGAGACACAGGGAAGAGGACAGGGAATCTTGAAGTAGTAATGCAAGCTCTAAGGCCGATGATGATGTTGACATGTTGGAAAGGTGCCTGCAGTTTGGTTGTTTGACATCATCGTAACGGGGGCCAAACAATATACAATATGTATGTACATGTATACATATGTAAAAGGTGTTTTTTCTTAAAATTTGTATCCAGCAATCCATATATATATATATATGGGCCGGGACTTTATCGCGTTAATTTCGATCAATTAATTACAGAAAATGTATCGCGTAAAAATTATTCTCGCATTTTAATCGCACCTATTTTTGCACGCGGAACGTTTCTCACTGGACGAGTTTCAGACGGACCGATCATACCAGCTCACCAACCGACGTTGGTGCGCAACAACAAAGTTAACTGCAGCCAGCAGAGTGCATGAAAAGATGATGCCTGCTTGATAATGTTGGCTGGGCAAATCAGAATCTGTAATGATGCCCCCACGCACGTGTTTGTCCCGTTTAGGGGGAGGGGGCGGCGGTGCGCTGGGGGGGGGGGGGATGTGGTGCGGGTCACATGCGCGCGATTTTTATTAATAATCAAATTAAACTACTATAAAACATCAGTAACAACAACACACTCTACCAGCCTCCAGTGGTGGAAAATAGCAGATCTACAAGCTCACAATGCCTTGCGCTTGTAGATCTGCTATTTTCACATGGTTACATGGTATGTTTTATAATAATAATCGAAATCTACAAAGTAACTAGTAACTAAAGTTTTCAAATAATTGTAGTGGAGTAAAAAGTACAATATTTGCCTCTGAGATATAGTGGAGTTACTGGAGTAGAAGTAAAAGTATTAGAAATTGGAAATACTCAAGAGTCATGTGCAAATACCTCAAAATTGTACTTAAGTACAGTTCTTGAGTACTTAAAGACGTATGCCAAAATCCATTTAAAAAAAATGCTTTTCGCTGTTCTCAGGTCAAATATTGATATGCGATTAAAATGCGATTAATTGCGATTAATAAATTACAAAGCCTCTCATAAATTAGATTAATTGTTTTAATCGAGTCCCAGCCCTAATATATATATATATATATATACACGCACGCACGCACGCATGCACACACGCACACACACACACACACACACACACACACACACACACACACACACACACACACACACACACACACACACACACACACACAGGTATATCTTATTGTATGGACCGCACCAGAGCACAGTAGAGAATATGAAGAATATGGATTTCTGCTACATTAATGCTGAGACCTAGTTTTAAAACAGCTGTTCAAATCTCCATTTACCCATTCTATCCATTCCTCCAGGGATTCAATGTGCCAGGGTGCTCGTTCAACAGAAATGACAGAGAGAGAGAGAGAGAGAGAGAGAGAGAGAGAGAGAGAGAGAGAGAGAGAGAGAGAGAGAGAGAGAGAGGGAGGCTGGCCTTTCAAGAACAAAGTTCCCACCAGGTATAGTGGGGTCTTGGGGAGCAGGGCCACAGGGAGGTAAGGGGTGAATTAAGAAGGTTGTAGGGGCCCTACTGAAGTCTGTCTTTTCTTACACTGTGGATGTGACAGAGCTTTGATACAGGAAAAAGAAACTGAATTAATCACAGGAAACCGAGCAGGCCCTCACTCTGCCTTTTTTAAACATTTTTACACTCTATTCCATGGACATCCCCACACCCACATGCATGCGCGCGCACACACACACACACACACACACACACACACACACACACACACACACACACACACACACACACACACACACACACACACACACACACACACACACACACACACACACACACACACAAAGCATACAAGTAAACACACACACATAGGCCAGCCTTCAGTGACATAGGCTACTTAGCAATTTTATAACAGCTCAAGGCCTCCTAGTTAATCCCTTTTTATCTTAGTGCCGTGACCACAGAGGGAGAGTGCGTATCACACCAAGAGCCTTCAAAAATAGCCCCGCTCTTTACCTTGAGTGACATTACACTCCGCTGTGTCAGTGGAACGCGAGGACAAAATATTCCAACCACTACAGTATATAAAATTACAGTGTGACAAGCGATACATTAAATTTATTTTACATTTGTTATTTTTAGCTGATATTGTGTGTGCGTGTGTGTGTGTGATGTGCTATCGCGCTATTGTGTGTATTTTTTAACTAACTCTGGTAACATTTATGTTTAACAGTGTACAAAGTCCCTTACAGATAATACATAAATAATAAAAGGTTAGGATAGACAGAGGAATAAAAATCTGTATTATTATTGTTTAGGGTGTAAGCTGTTGTAGAGGGTGTATACTGTTGTATATTATTTGTTCATTATTGTCTCCGCCAGGCCGAAAGGCATGGCGAGAGAGTATGTTTTACCCTCCGTCCGTCCGTCCGTCCGTCCGTCCGTGTGTCCGTCTGTCACCAGCTAATCTCCGCCACCGTTGGCTTGATCGCAGCGAAACTGTGCACACACACTCCCTGGATGCCAATTCCGAACTTCTGCCCCAAATTTTTCACATGGGCCTTTTATAGCGCCACCAGGAGGCCGATTTGTGCAAAACATATTTTTTGACAGTACTCCTACAGATTTTGTCCAAAAATCTCGCAAATCGGTATCTCTATAGTCATTAAACAAAACTTGTCTTTCAGATTTTTCATATTCCATCCTGATTGGCTAAAAATGGCTTCCAAAATTTGCAGGAGTGCTCCATTTTCAACAAAATGCCTCAAATCATGAACACAGCATGCAATTTCGGTGACATTTTGCACGCATATTTCCACTATGCCGAAGAAATGCCACTTAATATAGTAATATAAAGAAATGTTTTTTACATAAGTCAGCCTCATGGTGGCGCTATAACAGGCCGATTCATGTTTTTACCTATAACTGCACCGATCTGTGTAAAACTTTGTATGCGCACTCCCTAGAGGTCAAGGAAAAACCTTTGCCCTGCATTTTTCCATCTGCCTTTTATAGCGCCACCAGGAGGCCGACTTATGTAAAAAACATTTCTTTATATTACTCCTTCCAATTTTATCCAAATTTCACGCAAATCAGTACACATGATCTCCATAGTCCTGTGATCAAGACGGATGTGTTTGATTTTCCATCCTGATTGGCTAAGATTGACATCTAAAGTTTGCAGTAGTGGCTTGTTTTGAACAAAATTCCGCAAATCGTGAACGCACCGTCCGATTGCGGTCAAACTTTGCACGCACATTCACAATATGTTGAGGAACAAATGCCACCCTTTTAACATTGGCCTGTTATAGCGCCACCAGCAGGTCTAATTTAGCAAAAAAAAATGTTGCACAAAATGCCTCAAACCATGAATGCAGTGTCCGATTGCCGTGCAAGGCCTAAGAACAAATGGTACCCTTTAAACATTGGCCTATTATAGCGCCACCAGGAGGCCACAATAACCTACCTGACCTGGCGGAGACCTGTGCTCCGAGGAGCACTTTTTCTAGTTGATAGTGTTTCTTGTGTGATGTTTTCTTTTCTATCCTGCTGTACTGTATATATGATTTATTTATTTGATGTGGACATCACAAATACATTGGACGAACCAGATGTTTTGTTTACGACTATCAACCAGTCCAGAAAACAGAGGTGAGACATGATTATGTAAACATTTAAAAAACAATCTGATGGTACAAAAAAACATAACATTTTCAAAAGTAAAAAGGTTGTGTTTTCTTAATATACCACAGTGGTGCCATCTGATCGGTTTCTGATCCATGATTTTGATAGCCTGTTTGTATATTGATGCTATTGGTTTTAAGACAGTTTGAGAAGATTGTGACCTTAATGTGATGCAGTATGACAAGTGTGAAAAAATCATAGCATGCATGTACAGCTGTGCAGTTTTACATGATAAGTCCCTTCTAATATGACGAAAACAGTTTAAGTTTGGTTTAACCTTCTTGCATATAGCCTATGCTTTACCTGTCTTTCAAATAAAAAATTTGTATCCAAAATAATACCCCAATATTTTACTTGTGTGCGGGGGGGGGGGGGGGGTGCTCGGCGCATGCGGGTTAAGCGAGAGGTGAAGCTATAGCGTCATCGGTTCAGGAAAGATGCGTATTTGGTTGTACACACGGAGACGCAAGGGTGGCGTTTTCAGATTTATTCACTCTGGGACCCGGTTTCAAAAATGTGCGTTTTCGGGCACCCAAAACGCCGGCTCCGTGTGGACGAAACGTGTAAACGATTAAAAACGTATGCGGTTTCACCTAAAATCGTCTCCGTGTGGATGTGGCCTAACACTGTACAGAAATAACTACTTCAAAAGCTCTATAATGCTTTCAATCAATTCACATAATCAACAAATAGGCTGATTCATCATCAAACATTCACAATGCAAGTTATCAAACAAACAGCAATATTAACAGCAAACTTAGGTTGATAATCAAATCAGGCAGGCTACAAACATGAAATAATTGTAACTAAGAACACACACACATCACTTACTAGACGTCAGTCACGCACAAACATGCACCTCTCTGCAAGGAGTTGGTTTGTGGAGTGATGCTGAAAACTGAAGACTAACTGGATAACAAAGCTATGGCTACCTCTGATAATTGAACTAGCAGGTGTGTCTTAATTTCTCATTAGCAGATCAAAGGCCCCAGGGCAGCCTGACATAGATCAAAGGCCCCATGCCTGCTAGCAGGGCAGCCTGACATATTTGACCTTTCCAACACAGCCGCCCCCACATTTGAGGTCACATGTGCTTTCTGGAAAGGTCAACAATCCATCAGCAATCATGGACTGTTGGTTGACAAAGGCAGTCCAGGAACTATCTGCAAGTACTTGAGTGTCTCCAACTCCGACGTCTACGGAGCTCTGTCTGTGGATAAGCCACCTTAGGTGATGAGGTGTCAGGCCGCCCCATCAGAAGGTAACTTGGTGGTGGCACGGTGGCGCAGTCGGTAGCGCTGTCGCCTCACAGCTATAAGGTCCTGGGTTCGATTCCCGCCGGGGACGCTGTGGGCGCTGGGGGCGTGTCTTCTCCTCCGCGTCATCAGCGCCCATACCCTAGGTGGGGTTGGCGAAAGGGCCTACTCTGTGTGGAGTTTGCATGTTCTCCCCGTGTCTCCTAGGGTAGTTAATACCCTCACAAAAACATGTAGTAATCCTGGTCGCTATACCGCCTCCCCCATGACAGCCGGGGCGCCTGATGGAGGGGAAGGGAACTGGTTGGAATAACGTGTTCCTTCCACGCGCTACGTCCAATCAGGGAAACTCCCCCCTGTCAGGTGACAAGAAGGTCAGTTGGCTCTCATGCCTGAAGGAAGCATGAGCTCGGCCCTGGCCTCCCTACTGTGGGGGACTGGTGTAGTGCCGGTGTAGGGCTGGTGTAGCGCCCAGGATCACTTAGGAAATTGGCACCGGGTGAAAAAAATGGGTTACAAAAATCGCGGGATAAAAAAAAAAAAAAAAAAAAAAAGGAACTTGGTGTAACTGGATCCAGAACAGCTACATTGGGTCCAGGGTGGCACAGTTCGAAGTCATACTCCTGGAGTGGCTTTGTTGGATGTCGACCAGGATCTTCTGCAAAGCTCTCTTGCTGAGCATTCCTGAATGTGAGCATCTGGTCGTTGTTCAGGTCCAAGAACACTGTCTCCACGACATGTGCCTCCACCAATAGACCCTTGACCTTGTCAAGTAAATAGCAATTAGCCGTCTCTGTGGAATATTTAGGTCTGAATCCAAACTGCTGTGGATGCAGTAATTGGTTAGACTCTAAATATTCTGTTAGTTGCGAAGCAACAATCTTCTCCAAAATTTTAGCTATAGGCCTATAGTTACTTGCCATGTCCTTGTCTCCTGACTTATAAACCGGGGAAATTATTGCCGTTTTCCAGCTCTCTGGAAACATACTTGTTTTTATTGATAAATTAACCAAATATGTAATAGGCTCCAGCAGACTATTCAGATTTTTCTTAATTAGTTCAGAGTATAAACTATGGATATCCTTTGACATTGAGTTACTAATGTTCGCGATGCATTTTTTTATTGTATCACTAGATACCTCTTTGATTTGGAAACCATCTGAGTGACCATTGTCAGGCTCCTCAGAAGATAACTCGCTAGTTTTAAAATTACTAGACAGTTCCTGTACAGACTCAATAAATAAATTGTTGAAAACATTTGCCATAGACTCATTAGTATCAATGAGGTTATTGCCTACTTTTAGACTATTAATTTTAGGGTGCTTGTGCTTGCTGGAGTCTGTTACTCTGTTGATATGCTGCCATAGTTTAGAACTGTTGCCATTGGCATCTTCTATAAGCTTGAGGAAGTAGTTACTCCTAGCCTTCCTTAGCTCGGACACCACTTTATTCCTCAAACCAGTGAAGAGCAAGTGGTCAGTGTTGTTTTTTGTTAATAATGACCTTTTAAGGGCAATATCTCGCTTTTTAGTGAGCAGGAGAATATTGTGATTAAACCATGGGAGAGAGTATTTCTTTGGTCTGCTTTTCCAAGTTGTTGTGTATTTGCTTATCAAATTGCACATAATTGAGGTGAAATTATTTGCACTGTTATTTAAAGCTGACTCTCTAGTTACCTTTTCCCAGTTAACTTCCGTTAAATCATGTTCAAAGATAGCTTTGTTTGTCCTAGGAATCCCTGTCGTTAAAAGTTGCTTTTCTGTTTTGTTATAGTGCACTAGACGTTTTCCTGTTAGTTTTCTTACAATTAGTATCATGTCATGATCTGAAAGTCCAGTGATAAGATTATAGGTTTTTATTGCTCTCTCAGATCAATAAGAGTTTCACTCTTTCTAGCAATGCGGGTAGGTCTATCTATCAGCTGTTTATATTTACATTTCTCCATAACAGATTTCAATTTTGTTTTACCCCTTTTATCCATCCAGTTCACATTATAGTCGCCAAAAAATATGGTCTCATTACATTTATCACAAGCAGCAAGAAGACTCTTGACTTCATTATACAAATCAGCATCATGAGATGGAGGGTTATAAAGCACAACTATATTAAAATTCATATTTGGGGAAAGTATTACATTAAGTCCCAGACACTCAAATTTTACATCCAGTTTTACATCCAGTTCTGTATCTTGCATTAATTCTCTTACCCTGCAACCGTATCTTAACTGCTGTGCTGCCTCTGGCGACTGAATTTCCACTTCGGGATCAATAAAGGTCTGTCTCTGTCTGTCTGTCTTTCTACCCTTGTGCTGTCTTTTCCCACCAACTGGACGATTTAGGCTCTAATTTAGGCTTCATTGATGGAGAAATTAAGTCTCAATCAATTAATGTTTGTCAGTCCAATAGATTACTGGGTCTTTATAATTTATGGCATCTTCTGGCTGTCGTGTGTTAGAATATACATGGCCTGCACTTATTTTGCTGTAGCAACATCAGAGCGGCATTGCATTTATTTTCAAAACATAAGATAATAAGGCGTAGCTGTGACAGGCGAGGAGTGAGGGGGGATGGTGGCTGTCGGTGGACATGGTCGCACACAAGCAGATGGCGGTGGTGGCATTCTGGTGGCAGTGATGGTGTCATGCTATAATGGCCCAGGCTTTGAGAGAAGGGCCATCATCAACCTCGACACTTAACCAGGCCCTTCATTAACGCTGCTCGTCAGCTCGCTGATGGCCTCAGTCTCCATGGCGACACGACTGTGTGGTGCCACTCAGCCTGAAATGTTCTTTATCAGTCTGGAAGAAATGAAGAGCTTCGACTCACCGAATCGCAGCACACGCGCACGCATGCACGCGCGCACACGCACACGCACACACACACACACACACACACACACACACACACACACACACACACACACACACACACACAAGCTTCTCCAGGTTGGTGTTCTATGGCCCCTTGGTGTTGTGGACATACTGTACATGTACTGGTTCCATGCAACTGAACCAAGCTAATGAAATACAGTAGCCTATATATGATTTAATAGATACTTCAAAGTGAACAACCTGGGACAATATCTCCCAATAAGGATCTGAAACCATGTTGCATCCTGGCATTAGAAGAAAAGAAAAGTCTGCACAAACAGCTTGATTCTCTAAATGATGTTTACTCTGCAAATAAGCAAACAAACAATGATTCGACCAAGTTTGGTCTACCTCAAGTAGAGAAAGATTACATGGATGTGCATAACATTACCTTTTGAATTAGCCATCCTGGCATTAGACAACAGACAAAATGTCATCGAGCTATGCCATGTTATCTGAGCTGTGACCCAGTATCTGTCATCTGTTTGCAAAAGCTTAATAAACCCTATAAACTTCCGTGAGTGGCGTCCCCCAGAGGTGTAATAGGCCCCCTCCTTTTTGTTTTGCAGATCTACAAACCACAACACGGCACATTATGATGTGTTTTGAGCTTGTAGATCTGCAATTTTCCCCAAATGTTCACCTATTATGACGTGCCCAAAATAGGGACGCTAGGGTTCGAGTGGTTAATGAATCCAAGCCTAAGACTCATTTATACGTCTCCACTTTAACTCTGAAAGTGACCGCTCACTAAGATTGAAATTGTGTCTCATTTCGTGGTATGTTTACTCTCCATACATCTGCAAGCACACGTCTGTCTTCCCGTGACACAAACATCGACAGCTCTTATTAAGATGACAACCAGTAATGATGACAAATACAATTCCCCGCCTCGCCAATGTATTTCCCCGCGTCGCCCAAATGTTATTGCGAGCATTCGGAACGGGAATATAGAATTACAGGCCCTCCCGCGCACGGCAAACATTTCATTCGGCTGTCTTTTACATGAGGCGGCTCTCCATTAATCTTCCTGCACGGCAGAACATCGGCAACGGGGCTTTGCGCCACGCATGCTGGATATTACACAGGAGCTGGAATCTGAATGGGAGGTATATTCAGGAGCCTGTGGTTTATACTCTGCTTCATTGGAAGTGACACAGGGAGGGAATACACGGGGAATACGATGAGGACTTGTTCCATGCCAAACGCGGCCAGTCGTTACTCACACCGCCAGAGCCAGGTGGGCGTAAACAACAACAACAACAACCGTGCACGACGAGCGAGTGACAAATAATATCAGCGTTGTGCATTGGATTTCTTCTGGCTTAATGGTGATGAAGAAGAATGCGTGAGGGGAACCTGGACGGTAGATGCAGACAAAGCAAACCCTGAAATGACTGATGTAGGAGGGGAGATAGGTTAGGATATGAAAGGGCCTCCTCCTCCAATAGGGACAAGACTATTAGGTTAAGAAAACACACTCAGGCAGGCAGGCAGGCTTGCACACACACACACACACACACACACACACACACACACACACACACACACACACACACACACACACACACACACACACACACACACACAGTGTATTCTGGCAATGTGCAAGTTCCCTCATATCACAGACGTTACAGCTATTCCTAAGACCAAAGCCGGCATTGGTATTCAGTTAAAAACAAAATCACAACATCAATACAGAATATAATAATTTGCATGAGCCCACATATGTAATCCGTGGACGTAGGGTTGCAAGTGGGACTACAGTATAAGGTTTATTTTATCATTTGTTATTTTGTTAGATTTGTTTATTTCTATGTATTGTTCGTTTCCATCGAGGACCACTTTGTAAATAAGTGTTTTTAAGTGTGTTTAAACCTTTTAAAGTGCTATATCCTCTGGGATTTTATTTCATGAGACTTTTTGAGCAGTGGTGCTTTAAATGCCTAATAAGAATCAAATCAAATCAGAATATGCAGGTCAATTTTATTTTTGATCACGTGCAGACTATTGCGAGCCCGTGAGGTTGCGGTCAGCAACGGGACCACCTGTCCAATCTGCACCGTCCTCCAGAGAGAACGCAGGTTGAAATGAAATCTTGAGGTTGAAAGAACCCATTTTGTCTCCTCCTCCCTGCCCCCCCTTGAGCCAATCTGTCAGATGAACAAGGGGAGCGAGAGAAAAAGTCCAGCCAGGCAAGTGCAGATTCTTTTTCTGCTCTCTCTCTTTCTCTTTCTCTCTCTCTCTCTCCTTTTCAGCCCCACATCCATTGTGATGTGGCTCCTTGGAGATAGAATGGAACACAGCTGAGTAATTAGAACCTGGGCCTGTGCGCTGTGAGGAGCGGGGGCGAGAGGAGAAATGACATTCAATAACAACTTGTTCAGGATCTGTAAGCTGTGATAGGCTTTAAAGGCCGGCTGCAGAGAAAACAGTGAGCCTTAAAAACGCGCTCGCACGCCAGAGGGCTGATTTTGTCCAAAAACCCAGTCCCTTTCAACTCTCCGTGCAGACCCCTTCCACTTCACCACATCGCTCTCTTTTCTCGCCCGTGCTCTCTCTCCGCTTTGTATTACCTCCCCTCCAGCTAGCCGCCACCCAGGAGAGCTGCTCTCATTAACCTCCCGCACCTGCACTCCGAGCCGTTTAAAGGCGAAAAAATTCACCCTTCTCCGTGTCAAATCGATTCTTTCATGTGCTTATGTTGCTTACTGCAGATTTTTAACCTATTGCTTTTTGCCCCCTCCCCCCCCGCCCCCCTCGGCTCTCCTCTCCCCTCCTATCGCTTCCCAGCTCACAACTTCTCTCAATCTGGGAGGAAATTTGGTGAAGATTGCTTCCCTGTGCTTTTAGCATTTCTTTCACAAGAGGTGGTCAAGTGATGAGATAAGAGAGGGTTGAGGGGATTGCGGTTGCGTGCGCACCACTCGCCAGAGGCTTTGAGGGCGATGCAATAACATTAACAAACATAACCACCACTGCTGCCACTGAGTCCCAGGATAGCTCTTCCGAGAACAAACAGTCACAGCCAGAGAGAACATCACTTCATTCAATCTTGGATTTTATCCAGTCTTGGATAGAATTTAAACTAACACTTAAATTAAAACTCCAGATTTGACAGTGCACAGTATATCAGCAAGTGGAGTTCTTGCTCCACTTCTGTGGCACTTGGTGTCTTACAGGATGGTGTCCAAACTCAGGACAGTCTGAGTTCGCTAAAACAGTCCTGTGTTATGATATCTCTGAGAAAACAAAGCAAGAGACGTTAACTCATCGTTTCACCTCTCAAACAATCGCGGTGCTTTCCTGCTACAGTTATTAGTCAGACCCATCAGTCTCATGTAATGTACAGCCATTTTGGAAATTCTAAATATGACCATTATCAAGGTCAGCCTTTTATGTATTTTTCACACTGTTTCCAGAATGTCTAGACTCTGAGATACACATACGACGTCGTACGACAACGTTGTTTGTTGACAGGAACTAATTTTCTTGTCGGCAAGCAACACCGTTGTCGTGCGATGGAGTATAAATTAATCTTCAATGTGGGGTGAAAGAACGGCTTATCCCAGCCTTGTCTAATACAGTGAGGCTTCTGATTAAGCTTCGCCTCGTCCCCTACCTCTGTCTGGCAAATTAGAGCCTAAGTCAAACTGGAGCAACAGGCAATATCCACAGTGAGACAGAGCCCTAACCCCGTCACAAAGAGAGCAGACAGCTCCTTTCACTTCCCTAGATTGGCTTTTTGAAAGCCGGCTCGGTAAACTAAAGCATCACCCCCCTCCTTTCTCCTCCTTCACAGACACAATAAAACACTCATGTTTGTACACAAACACACACACACACACACACACACACACACACACACACACACACACACACACACACACACACACACACACACACACACACACACACACACACACACACACACACACACACACAGTCCACATGTCAGCCGCTCCAGCCAGACATGTGAACATACACACAGCAACATCCTCTCTGCCCAATCCCAGCTCATCTCCTTCGCCATCCTTCTGGGGTCCAAGGTGGAGAGGCTTCGTTCTTAACCTCCATGTCTCTATCTCTCCTGCTATTCTGTTATTCTTTTTGGACAAGTTAATAAGACAGTGAACAGGTCACCCCCCCCCCAGGGCCCGGCAAGCAGCTTCTGTCAGACAGACATGCATTGACACGCGCGGGAACAACACAGTCTTTTAATTACCCCCTCTTCATCTCATTTCTATCCACAAGCAGGCCGATGCACAGGGGAGGTGAGAGGAGAGAGGGGAGAGGAGAGGAAAGGAAAGGAGAGGAGAGGAGCATTGGACTGAGGGATTGCTCGTCACCTCACCCTCGGGGAGATCCATAAAGCAAGGCGAGGCTGTTGGCAGCTGTAATTAGGTGCGTTGGACGGGATCATATCAATACTTGGCGTCCTCCACAGAGAGTCCAAGGGTTGGCGAGCGAAGCCGACATCGACAGTCGATGGCTCCTTGTTCGAGAGGACTGTTTATTTCAAGGTTATTTTCTGAGGAGAAGGCTTCTCCTCTCCCTGCTGGAGGGCCGGGGGCCCCGTTGGAGTGGAGCGGAACCAATGACAGGACATCGTTCATGCGGAAAGAGTGGCGAGCTGAGAGGCGTTGAGAGGCGGAGCCGTGAGACAAGACAAACCGGCCATCGGGCCGCGCGTTCATTTGCAACGCACACAAGTACTGCATGACACTTGTGGCTGAAAGGGGGAAACATATAACTACAAATTGGAATAAATAATGTATAACATTTCTAATGAGAGGGAAAGAAACAGAGTCACAGGACCGTAGCAGTTACAGCCATCAGGCAATTTGCTCTCCATTATTGCAGTGATTGTAATTAAAAGAGAAGCAGGCGAGGTCCGGGCACGCGGCATCAGTTGGAACTATTGGCCCCTTCTATCTTTGTCTTCTTATCAATTAGTGTTACAATAATATCGTTCCCTTGTTGTGGAGGCCATTAGCATTTTGATTGAACATGGAAAAGGCGCAAAGTGTCGCCGTGACGGCGAACACCAGAGAATTGTCTTCCTCAGCGTCTCCTCGTCTTTCTGTTCACGTCCGCGGGGACCCGTCACGTCTGTCTGACAACAGAGACAGAGATGCAAAAAGGGAGGAGGAACAGAGAAGAGGAAAGGAAAGGAGGAGAGAAGAGGAGGGTGACGGATAGAGAGATGGGGGTCGGCGACGGGGGGTTGTGGTGCGATACAGGAAGGAAGGGACAAATGAAGACGTAGAAGGGAGAGAGAGAGGCTAGCGATAAAAGCAGAGGAGAGAAATGGAAGGATGCAGGATGAAGAGTAGAATGAAGGACACATGAAGAGAGTTTGTATGGGCAGTGGGAAAGAACTTCAGTGAATGGAAATGAGGGAGGGAGGGAGGCGAGGATGGATGAACGGAAGGGAGGATGTGTGTGGGAGAGGACCACATAAACAAAGAACTGTGGAAGAGGGTGTCAGCGCAAAGCAGTGCAACGGCCATTTCAAACAGGCAAAACTGACAAAACAAGAGGTGAACATGAATCGCTGTCAACAACACGGGCCAGGATGAATAGGAATGCCTCTGCTTGTTTTAACCACACGTACTGTAAACATTCTGTGAAACTAGCAAACGTGTTGTGACACATTGTGAACTGGTGGATCGGCAATTTTTGCTATTTGCCGTACAATAAAATATATAGTGTCTAAGTGGTGTTAACCCATTCAATCCAGGAACACATCTACAAATGTCTTCTGAAAAACCTATGTTGCTATAATATCAGTGGTGCTCAAACTTTTTCATGTAAAGGATGAACCAAAATAATATGTATTTGGCCGCCGCCCCAAAATATTTAGTTCCAGGGACCCCAGAAGCAAAGATTTGAGTTACAAATGTTCGCTTTAAAAAGGTATATATTCAAAGATTTGCACACATTTTCACGATTCACATATTTTTTGCAGATCTACAAGTTCAGATGAACTTCATATGAACTTGTATATCTGCTATTTTTTAATAGCCAAAGTATAAAATAATGGTTATAGCTAAAAAAAATAATAATAATGACACAGATGCATTCCCGGATTGAATGGGTTAAATAAGATCAGTGTTTCGTCAAAGCCAGGTAGACGACAGGTAACAAAGTGAGCACAACTCCCCCCCCAAAAATATGGTGTCATCTGTGAACCGTGCACCGTTGATGGCGCTGGCGCTCCCTTCAGAGTGCACGGTTAGGAGCAGCGCTGCTTGTTGGGAGTTCTTGCAAAAGGAAGTGCCTGTGGGCCCTGCTTTGACATAATGTCCTCCTGAGCACAGCGCGTTTAACTTCCTGACTGCGCTCTCTCTCTCTCTCTCATTCCTGTGCCATTCCCCTGCGTGCTGACAGCGCTATACATGAGAAGACATAGAGGGAGAGGAAAACGTCTCGACTGGGGCCCAGAGGACTCTCAAAGAAGCCTCAAAGATAAATCTGCCTTCCCCTCTCCCTGTTCGCTATTCATATTCTTCTGTTGAAATCAAAGACCGCGTTGTTGCACATTCCCCTCCAAGGTGTGCTTTTAGTGACGAATCGTGGAGAACAGAGAGGCTGCGAGCGGTGTTGAGCCATGCATCAGCACGGCGTGGGTCAGCGGCGAGAACCACGAGCCAAGCACAGGGCAATGTACCATAACACACAGAAGTAAAGATATGAGAGCTCCCCCCCTCTCTCCCCCTGCTGAGAATGTGATGCTACTGCATCATAATGAACACCTCACTGCACACTGTTCCACTTCTCAGGCTGGATGCAGGTCTTCACAGTACTGTGAAGAGGTAATGAAGGAATCATCTATGGGCAAAATGGCGTAGACTCCTTCTCAGCATTTTAACAGTTCCAACATATCAAGTGGAACATGGTAGAGGGGGACACTTACAGGGGGCAACGAAGGGGCTCCTTACTAAACTGGCCTAATGAGCCATTAGTCCTCTCACAAAGTGACAATTCATCATGAAGGGAGGCCAGTGTCCTCGACTAGTCTGTTGGTTCTGTCTCCGGAGGCTGGCTGAATACAAGGCCCCACTGCAGACAGTATGAGTCGGGACAGGATAGATGACCTCTGGCTAATTAGAGGGAAAGAGACGGATTCCTCTGCAATGCGGCTCCTATCGCCGCTCCCCAGCCGCTGCTGAGGTGCACCAGCAAGAAGAGAAATGGAAGGGTGGAGGAGATGAGAAGGTAAATGAAAAGGGGAGATGATATTTGTATTGCCTCTGCCAGCCCACCTGTGGCGGCATCGTTGGCGCTCGACATGGGTAAGCTCTGAAGGAGGAAGTGGCTTAATAATGCATGTGCCAATCACAGGTGGTGGGGAAATCATTACTGGCCAGGGACATGGCGGTAGGCGAGGTCAGACGCAGCTGGTTATTACCACTGCTATATTATTTATCACAGCCATTTCCACATCAAGGGACCATTGCTGGGTCCCAGCTGCTCCCATAGACCTCCCACACTGCCTCGGTAGGCGGGGACGGACCAATGAGCTGTGACTCACACAGCGAATCAGCCTATCATGCTGGGCGACAGCCAGAGAGCTGGCCATCCACCTGTGGAAATGACACCAAGCTCTTCAACCAATCACTGGAGCTAAGGTCAGATGTGTCAATCAGTTGAGGCCTGCTGCGAGGAGGTTAGGAAAATAAATATAAAACGGAGAGAAATGCTAATTAAACCTCTGCAGCTTTTAGCCAACAGGATAGAAATGTGACGTTTGTCTTGTTTTTTTTTTCATGTCTGAGTGAGGCAGGCTGCATTTGTCAGCATTTTCCAACAACTTCATCACACTGCAAGCTTGCAGCGAAACAACACAATAAACTCAATTTGACGGAATCCTCCGTCGCCGTGCCAACGAGATCTTTGTTTTTCCAACTCATCTCCGATGCAATATTCATCTTCCAGGGCATATCACAAACACTTGTATCTGAAATCTCTGGGCTGTTGGCTGAGCAGCTCTGCTAATGATAATTACTGTGTTATATATTTATCAGGCTGTGCGCTGCTGTCGCCGTGAGGCATTCCTGGTACTAGTTAGAAGAAGGGAGAACACGTCTCGGATGAATCAAGTACGCATTTCCAAGTCGAATGTTTGCCTTTTTCTAAGAGAATAGAACAGACTGAACTGATGGAATTGTGTCTAAAGGCTTCAGACGCCTGTGTGTGTGTGTGTGTGTGTGTGTGTGTGTGTGTGTGTGTGTGTGTGTGTGTGTGTGTGTGTGTGTGTGTGTGTGTGTGTGTGTGTGTGTATTTGTGTGTGCCTGTGTGCTCGAACATGCCCACACGTCCTTTTCTGATCTACTGTACATGCGTGTTGTATGTAGGTAGGCCTACTGGACATTCCACAGATCTAATCTGATCTGTGGGAAAAAATCACTAGTGAGTCATAAATAATGTTAAGCACAATATTGAAACATTTAGAAAAATACATTATTCAGAGGCTGTTAGCTCAGTTCTCTTTATACCAAACATATCAGGGACTTACTTTTTCTTTTATCGATTATTATATCATTAAATCTTAAAAAGTCACAGTCAAGGCCTTAAAAGCTCATTTACACAGCTCATGGCGCGAGCGATTCAAATGCAAATAGGTCACAGTAAAGACAAACTCATGGGAAACAATTGCATTCCTGTGTGAATCCAGCTTTCTGACATAAACCTGTGTGTATAATAGACCAGTGACGTTATCCGAGGGGGAATAGGTATAAAGAAACAATGTTGCGCGGTGCTGCAGACGCACGATAAGCGCCAGCAGCACTCTTTGTTGTTCTGGGCACGTAAGGCCACTCGCTGGAGGAGTTTCACCTGCAGCAGGCCTGTGGTGGCCGCCTGTGTGTGCTTGATATGCTGCACTTCCTGTCCATTAGTCACAGAGCCCTACTTGGCTACGTCTCTCTCTCTCTCTCTCTCTCTCTCTCTCTCTCTCTCTCTCTCTCTCTCTCTCTCTCTCTCTCTCTCTCTCTCTCTCTCTCTCTCTCTCTCTCTCTCTCTCTCTCTCTCTCTCTCTCTCTCTCTCTCTCTCTCTCTCTCTCTCTCTCTCTCTCTCTCTCTCTCTCTCTCTCTCTCTCTCTCTCTCTCTCTCTCTCTCTCTCTCTCTCTCTGTGCTGATAGGGGCATCCCTTCTCAAGCAGAGCCCTGGTAGAGGCTTCAGGGAATTAAAAGGTCAGCGTCGCTTACGCAACACCACGCTCATTCATTTACTGAGAGGTTTTCCATAACATAAACTGCAGCAAGCGCTTTGGGGGCCTATAAACATACACACACACACATTGGGACACACAGCATTCGCAATCAACACACGCCTCATCGAGCAGAACCTTCTCTTCATGTCCATAAAATGAGGTTGTGAGTAATGGATGAGACGCGTACAGTTATTTGATCTCTCCCTCTAGACACTTTCATGTAGCTGAGAGACAATTATACTTTAGTGCAGGTTTGGAAAAAGGCCTCCCTCCCTTTGCACCCAAAATATGAAAGCTCAAATGAAATCCCAGAAATGTTTCATCTCCCTTCCTCACTGAGATGCTCTTTCCCCCCAGAGAGGGGACCCCCATTGAAAATTAGTGTTCAATCTCAATGTGTTTTCTGTGGTTTTAAATAAAGAGTAGAGTAGATAGAGTTTGTGTCTGTGTGTGTGTAATACTATGTATATATATATATATATATATATATATATATATATATATATATATATATATATATATATATATAAAGAGAGAGAGAGAGAGAGACAGAGAGAGAGAGAGAGAGAGAGAGAGAGAGAGAGAGAATCCAGAATGGGTTCAAAACACTTGTGATGACCTACAAGGCAATTAAGGGCATGACGCCCCCTTAACTACAGGACATGATCCATCACTACACCCCTTCCCGCACACATTGAAGAGGTTTTCAATGTAGCGGGTTTTAAATCTAGTGAGTCCCCAGGACCCACAGGTGGTCATTTGAGTGGGTCACAGGGAAATTGAGTGGGTCCCCAGTACATTTTAAACCAGAAAATGTGCTCCTCGGAGCACAGGTCTCCGCCAGGCGAGTACTGTTCCTGATTAATCCTATCTTACCTATTTATATTACATATTGTGATGTCACGTGAAGCTTGACCAATGTGAGCTTGGCTGAGACGGACACACACACACACACGCACGGACAGAGGGTAAAACATACTCGCCCTGATGAAGACCTTCCGTGCATCTCTGAGGCACTAAAATGCCTTTTAATAAATAAAGGCTTTTCCTCCTTTTTACTTCTGAGTGCCCGGATCGTCTGCAGTTTTTTCTCATGTTTGATCCGTGAGCACCATTGATACTCCACTGTAGAATAGTGTAGGATGCCTGGAGTGATGGTCAGGGTATCATAGGAAAGGGACGGATGTCCTGGTTTTACCTGATCTACTGTAAGTGTGTGCAGTGATGTTGATAGATACTGTATAGTGTACACGCCTTGCATCTCTGAGGCACTAAAATCTAAACTCACTATTGACATCTTTACCCTGCTGTATTTGAACAACAAATCTGTGGAGTACCTTGTTTATTTTTAGTTTGAATACTAATACAGGATGTCATGATAATGATACATTTTTCATATCGTTTCATTTTCAGATACATTTCCAGCATGCCTGAATATAACCATAATTATAACTAGGAGATATAAAAAGTATCAATGGTGCTCACGGAGCAAACATGAGAAAAAACAACAGACGTTGTGGGCACTCAGAAGTAAAAAGGAGGAAAAGCCTTTATTTATTAAAAAGGCAACATGTTTCGACCTCGGAAGGTCTTCATCAGGGCGAAAATGAAGCATTTCGGAGACCTTCCGAGGTCGAAACAATTTGTTGTTCAAATACAGCAGGGTAAAAAATGTCAATAGTGAGTTTAGATTTTAGTGCCTCAGAGATGCAAGGCGTGTACACTGTAAAGTATCTATCAACATCACTGCACACACTTACAGTAGATCAGGTAAAACCAGGACATCCGTCCGTCCCTTCCCTATGATACCCTGACCATCACGCCAGGCATCCTACACTATTCTACATCCTGGCTCCCAAGCTGTGGAATGACCTCCCTCCCTTAGTCCGGACTGCATCTCACTCCCTAATGTTCCACCGCAGTCTGAAAACTCACCTCTTCTCTCGTCTCCCTAACCCCGTAGCACTCCTCATTCCTTGCATCACTTCTTGTTGTCTATTTCTTTGACAGATGCGAGTTATACTATGCAGATGGCCACACATGTTATCTATGTTACTTGCAATTACTCTTGCACTTTGTAATTCGCTCCGGATAAGAGCGTCTCTCCGAAATGCCTAAATAGTAAATTGGTTTTGATTTCAAAACGAAGAAGCAGATGATGGTCGGTCTGAACGGACAGCAGGTGGAAAGGAATCTGGGTGCCTCAGGCCTGATTTATACTTAGCAGCTTTGCAAACGTGTTGCAACATTATGCGGCGATGCACAACCATGTATCAATCAGGCGTAATATATTGCAATGCCCATTAATTACAGCCTTTCTTGTGAAAAATATGCAGATAAATATTGTAATCTGTGATGTGGTGGGGAAATGAAATTGTAAGCCAGGAAACGGTTTGAACCTGATGGGGAAAGACAAACTCTCTTTAAAGTCTAAGAGATAGAGGGAGGCTGAGTGTCCTTGTCCCTACTGGAGTCTAGAGGACAGAGGGTGCAGGGCATGCTGGGAGTCAGGGCGGTGCTGATGTCACAGCTCTGGGAGCAGGGGGAGGGGCGTGTTGGTTTCACCCAGGACTGACTCACTGGGTGACTGGACTGGACTGGAGGGCAACACCTGCCACGTGTGCGCGCGCGCGCACACACACACACACACACACACACACACGCGCCCAGATAGACTCATACATACAGATACAGCCAGGCAAAGCTAAAGAAATACTGTAGGCACACATGTATGCCAATGTACACAGCCACACTCGCACACACACACACACACACACACACACACACACACACAAGTCGACTGGTCTCTCACGAGCGTCCACGGCTGCTCTGTCATTTGAAGTGACTGAACCGATTACTGTCATTGTCACCATGATTAGAGTGCCAATTAAGCACAGAGGAGGGACACGCATACGATTAACCATGATATTTCAATGACACCCCCTGACAAAATGCTAATGCTGAAATATGGGAAGAGGGGGGGGGGGGGGACAGTACCAAAAGGGCCCATTAAAAGCCAGTAGTGGTTGGGCGGTGTTGCCAGCTGAACTGGAGTCAGCCGAGGTTAAGGTATATCTAATTGCATTTGCTCAGAGATCTTTTGCCTAACACGGGCGGCTGCGTTGAGAGGGAATTACAGCAGTTAGATCTTAAAGGGCAGGGGACCAATTCATCCTTGGACAAACTGTGGCTGACCTTTCGTCAGCTTTAAAGGGCCATCGATGGATCTGAGGCGGGCGTCTATTGTTTGCTCATGGCTGGTTACTGTCGGCATGCTGACTCAGGGTCAGCAGAGAGGACAGTCGGTGTGTGTGTGTGACTGTGACTGTGAGTGTGAGTGTGTGTGTGTGTGTGTGTGTGTGTGTGTGTGTGTGTGTGTGTGTGTGTGTGTGTGTGTGTGTGTGTGTGTGTGTGTTGGAATATGTGTTCAACTGGACAGAATGTTATCACACTGAGATGGTTGAAGTGTTTATCTTTATCTAACTTGTGTATTCATTCAACATGTTAATGGCATTATTATCCCCACTGCTGTGAAATATGTAAATCAGTGTGGAAATATAAAAAGAGGAATGGACTATAATACACTCTCCCTAAAAAGTAGGAACTGTTGAGCTGCGGAGGAATGTGTCTCTGTTCTTTAAACTTCGTATAAACTCCAGGATCTATTAGTTAGCAAAGCATTTGAAAGTTAAAGCTAAATATCAATCCACTTGAATAGCAGCTGTTTTGTTGAGACAAGGAAACATGGCAGCTAATCTGTGATTGCTAAAAGTGGAGAGAATATTTCAAGTGTACAGTCTGCAGATGTGTGTGTGTGTGTGTGTGTGTGTGTGTGTGTGTGTGTGTGTGTGTGTGTGTGTGTGTGTGTGTGTGTGTGTGTGTGTGTGTGCGCGCGCTTGCGTCTTTGCTTTTTTTATGAAGGGACGCCTGCTTCAGGGGTGCTGCAATCACCCCCCTGCTGAAAAGAACATACTGTAGGAGGAACAGTTTTGTGCCTGCAATCAGCAGATCCATGCTACAGTACCCACGCATAAATGCACGCACACATACACACACAATCAAGATTGTGGGCCTCATTTTAAAATCACAAAACAAAAGCCCATCCTGAGTTTCGAAGACTACCTGGGGCGTCGCAATACATTTTGTACTAAAGCAATGTTTTCTGTTTTGTTTGTAGCACTGAGGCATTTTGCATTTTCCAAAGAAAAGGAAGATATTGAAATAATTTCTGTTGCACGTGTGATGCACAAACACATAGCAGCAGATGATTTCATAGGTACAGTAAAAATGTAAAGCCTTTTTGTGCAACCTCCCCATGTACTAAAACTTAACCATGACAATATCATGTACACTGTGCTGAACCGCACTCCCTGGAGTCCTTGCTGCTGCGCATGCCGAGTTTGAAGTCGGTTGGTCCCATATATGCAAATGACCATAATGGGCATAGCGGTCAGATCTGTGGTTCTGGACAACCGGATCTCTTTATCTGTCAGTCTTTGTCCTTTTCATACCCATATATGGAGATCGCTGATGTCACCAGTACATGCCCATATATGGGCGTGCCCCCTTTTGTGCCCATACCGTATATGGAGCTGACTGATTTGTTTGAGCCTGATACCATGACGACACATTGAGGTTATACAATTACAACTTCAGACAAAGTTAAGTTATTCTGCTATAAAATTGTTCACTTCTCTCACTCTGTGCTGCTGTTCCAGGCTGTTGTGTAATTACACTGCTGTTACCCTCTGTCACGCAACTGGAAGTGGCAAAAACATGGAGCAAAGAATCAAGTTGAAATTCCTTGTTAAGTTGGGTTAGGGCTATATACACAATATATATACTTACTATTTTATATCGAAAATAGCCACGTTGCAATGCGTTTTTTAGCACGCACACACACACACACACACACACACACACACACACACACACACACACACACACACACACACACACACACACACACACACACACACACACACACACACACACACACACACACACACACACACACACACACACACACACACACACACAAACAGTGCCTACGTCTCATTGCACAGGCAACTGTTGTTGAGAGGGAAAACATCACTCACAGACGCTCTTTCATTCTGCAACAGGCCGCTTGATGCAGCGTTGACGGAACACAGACACACAAAGCAGGAATATGAGCAGGTTGGGCTTCCACTGATCAAACACATGGTTGACGTGGGCCGTCTCGTCGCTGATCACAGCTGCTGGTAGCTGCAGTAGCGGATCAGACTCCTACTGTGTTCACAGGACTCTCTCTCCCAGCAGAACAGGCTCATCATGTTGGACCTACAGTACAGGCCCACAAATTAAGCGAACAGGTGTTACAAAATAAGTTGTAGTCTGCAACTATCGATTTCCGGAGCAATTATTCTGTGGATTACATTTTCAATTTATCGAATAATCGAGGAGGAAATGTTGCTCTTATTATTTCTATTTATATAAATAATGGCCATACAACTGACGGTAGCTTGTTGACCAAATTCCCAAGCCAAATGTGTCACTGTTGCCTATTTTGGCACAATTTGTCTTTGAGCCAGACGATGTGGACTAGCCAGCGAATTTGGACAAGGCTATGCTGCATTTGTGGAAAGAAAATATCTGCTGTGTCGAGTAAATACACATCTAATCTAAGATCGCATTAAAGGATTTCTGCAGTCATGGACCATTTTGTTCAAGCTGCTGTGTGGAAAGTTATTTCCACACACTTTTGGAACGAGCTCATGGCTGGTAAAGTAACAGTGTGGAAAGTAAATAGCTTGGTTACAGAGGTTAGTGGGATTTTAGATAGTCAAATACATTATTATTCCAGTGGCCTGATCTATACTAACACTTATCAATAACAGCTCTCTGAATAGATGTGTGTGTGGGGGGCAGGCATGCAATGCTCATTTGGTATGTTCTTGCACTCTATTCCAATGACGTGACGCGCACGTCGCTTAACACCTACACTGCAAGTCACACATTGGACAATTGACATGCATCTAGGCTTATTCCTATGTTAATTCGCTAGGTGTGAGTCGGGAGCCTTTGAAAACTTTGTTGAGGTGCGAATTTAAAGTAGTTTTAAATATATGCGTGTGCCTGCGTGTGCTCCTGGCCAAATAGGTTCCGGCACGGCGTGCAAGGCCGTCCAGTTAGCATTGCACCCCTGGTGGGGGGGGGGGGTTGCTGCTTTTCTGTGTTTTCACTGCATTAATGCAAATTCCGAACTATCACAGCTCTACTGACAACACGGAATACTTATTGGGTCTATTCACATCACTTAAGTAGACCAAACAGCGATACAGACTCCTGTTATGATGTCCATGTCAAAAGACCAGAAGAAGCTAACTAAATATTAGAGGTATATTAGAGGTCGCCCGGGCATGTCACACACATTCAAATATTTGGATATGGTTCAAATACACTCCACCTGGGTATTACTACTATAAGTCATTTAACATGCTGGCTCTGTGTCTGAAATGACAGGTGCTTGTTTCGATCTCAGAGTTGAAACGATGGCTTCTCATTCTCGACAGTGAAGTGTTTCTGCAGGTTTCGTCATCAAGTGAAACTTGAAAGGGGTGGAATGCAAAAAAAGTAAACTAAGATACTGTATGATGTGGTATTGTAAGGTCTTTCTTTCTCTATAACACAGAGACTTTGTCTCACTGTCCAACCCACACAGAAATAAATCTGTTCTTCACAAGCACGCACCCAGGCATACATGCACGCGCACACATACACTTTCTGCCTCGGGCCGAAAGTGAAATTGAAATGAAATTTAATTATTTATATATATATATATATATATATATATATATATATATATATATATATATATATATATATATATATATATATATATATATATATATATTTATATATATATATATATATATATGACATGAAGAAGTAGAAGATGGCCAAGAAGAGAAACCCCACCAATCATCTCTGTGGATTCACACACAGCTATTTACATAGACAGCATAGAAGCCAATCATATGCGTGGAATGACTCAGGCTATTAGCATACCCAGGGCACAGACAGAAGTTTCACCGACACCTCACACACACATCCAATAAGTAATGCAACGCAAATAAAACAAAAATACAACCACAGTCATATACATGCATTACATAAATACGAATATTTGATTAAACATGCATTGTCTGTTTCGCCTACTTGCCATACATAATTTTAGAGTTGGGACTGAGATATCCATGGTTCCCTCGGAACGTCCAATAGCACCCCATTAATGCAATAATACAGTATTAGCGCACTATTGTGCACAACCCCACAGGCCAGAATTATGTCGCACACATGTACAAACAGTCGAGTCCCCTCCAAGTAGTGAAACGCGAACACATTCAACCGTGACTGTTAAAGGCGGTTTAAGCTCCTATATCCTTAAATGGGTGAATGATTAAGCATCCACCTAACCTAATGTGAAAGATTGTTTTTAATACCTAGATTTTAAATGCTTGTAATTATGTCACCTGTTAATTTAAATTAGGGATATGCAGGGTTATATTAAATGTTAGATGTTAGGTTACCGTACATCATTTTAAGTGAATATGTTTTTGATTGATTGATTGATGGAATAGTTCAGCAGAACAGTCAAGGAAACTCAGCTAGGCCCGGACAGTTGGCGTAACCGTCTGGGCACCTAAGGTGGTAATCCTGATCCCGACGACCTTTGCTGCGTGTCAGACCCCTCTCTCCCCATTTCCTGTCAGTCTACTGTTCCTATCAATAAAGGCAGAAAAGGCCCCAAAAATATATAAGAAAAAAAAAACTCAGCTAAAAGGATGACACAAAAAGCCCAAAGGGGCAAGTTTCTGTTGTGGTCCATTGTTCTCCACAGCCACATTGTAAGTGGCTGCTGCATGTTAGATGCATGTCAAACTATGCTGCACCACAAGTCTACGATGAAAGCCATTGGCATACACGAGCTGAGGACCTGACGTGAGATTGGAGCGGTGGCCACGCTCACGCCAAATCGACGAGCTGGATAAACGGGCGACAGCTGCGTTGAGATCGGCGTACGCCCATTTTTTGGTCCACGCAAGTTTGATAAATGAGGGCCAGAGTGAGTAGACAGAAAGGGTACCATCTCATAATGAGCATTAAATATATGAAGATATGTTGAAAATGGGTGTTAGAAAACAACAAAACATGTGCACCCCCATCACCAACACGTATATGATATCTTTGGGTCAGTCATTTCACTGCTATTAGACCATACAGAACGAAGGACAAAAAAAAATAGTGCTGTATGTCCTGCATACTGTAGGCGGAATAATCCCAGGACTGCAGGCTGCCGGGGAGAGCCGTTTTCCCCTGAGACCGGTGTAAAGACGTGTTATTATGGACTCCCATTTAACATACAGTGTGCAAGGAAGGACAGCACAGAAGAACAGAACGGAACGACGGATTGCAGCTTATTTGCGGGTACGAACTGAGGACGACCCGTGCATTCCCGCTAGTCAACTCTTCCCGGGTAACCCCTACCGCACATCAAACAATGCAGCGCCACTTGATATGCTAATATAAGGGGAGGTGGGCGGGAGGGAGGGAGGGAGGGAGGGAGAGGAGAAGAGAGGAGGCGAAGAAAGCTTGAAAAGCAAAACCAGGGCTTACGAAAAAGAAAAGGCGGATAGAGATAGAGGGAGAAATGAGTGCAGAAAACGATGCCAGCAGCTCAGGGGTTTGAGGTCAGGCGGAGGGTGTACAGTACGCAGTAAAATCCTGAGTGTTCATTTAAATCAGAGTGTACAAATGTCACCAAATGGACCGCTTAGAGTCCCTTTGGTCACATTTGTATACTCTCAATGTTACAAATGGATACATTAACACTGAGGATTTTACTGTTGGTTCGGTGATTGCAGCCACATCATAAGCCTGGGCACATTGGAGATTCATTTGCTGTGTGATTCAGCTTGTGGGGTTTTAACGTGACCAGTGTTCACAGCTGCCGTGATTATAGGTCTTCACGAGAAGGCTGCTCCTACTGCAGTAACGGCTGCAGCATACTCCTTGTAGAAACAAAGTTTGGCGAGGTAATAAGAAGAAGAATTATCTCATGGCGGAGACAGCAAACATTTCATTGCCATGCTGAAGTTTGTTTCTGCAGTTCTTACTCCTCCAAGATTTTGTAACTAGCCAAACATCACCGCCAACTTTGGTCTCATCTAAAATGATATGGTCAGATAAACCCCACTGTCTCCCTCACTTGTGTGAGCTTGTAGTGCCTGACTTGTTCCGCCCTGGTTCCGCCTTTATGTACTGTAGTTGGAAATAAAATTTAAAAAATCAGTTTTTGAAAAAAACTAAAACATTATGCCCAGAAACTATATTGCACCCGAGATGTTCCTTTTTACTGAAGCCAACTTTAAAATAAGAATTGAATACATTAAATATCAATATGAGGCAACTGAAAAACAGTTTTTTGATGGTAGTAGAAGGATTTGTCAAACCAAGCAGGGTCAATTACTTATTTTCTATCCTCTGATATTGGGCTCTGCCCATGTCCTAATCTATATACACACCCATCCTCCCATCTTATTTATGTACCTGACAAAGACCACACGGGTCGAAATGTTATACTCTCTAATAAATTGCAGTTTGGGGGCAACAAAAATGGTGTGGATATTATATTGTAGAACAAATGACAGCTTACAGCTATCAATGCCAAAGATATTACTCCTAGCGTGCACGTTGATGCGTGCGATACGTGTTGAGAAACTTGTTTCCAGCTGTAAGTTGCTGTCAGAAGTTATTTCCCTTCAGAAACGGAGCACAGTTAAACTGGCCATGATGGATTATACCTTCATATTGATGAGGATGAGTGCCAGCGGGATTTTTATTTGAAGTTGAGTTAGAATTGAATGCGATGAGCGGGGGGAAGGAAGTGAACTGCTGAACTGCTTACATATCACCACCAGCTACATGTTGTGCTTATCATTGATCCGACTCACAAGGAGGAAAGATATAGACATTATTGACATCTTAAGCCTGATTTATACTTAGCTGCATGCTGGTGTAATGCACCGAAAATAGCAGATCTGCAAGCTCACACTGCACAGACCAAAAATTGCCTATCTACAGCAGCTACTTTCAGTGCAACAAGTTGTGTGCTTGTATTTTCGGTGCACAACACGATACGCATCCAAGTATAAATCAGGCATTATAAAGACTGGTATTTTCTGTTAGCGAAGACTCTGTCCTCCCTATGGGAACCAAGAAGCTTGCTCTGTCAGGTCTCAGTGTCAGGAGGGCTATAAGCAGAGGGAATATAATATGATATTGCTATGGGTCTACAGTAGGAAGGATGTAATGGACTTTATTGGAGACACAAGCCAAGTCTCTCTGTCTGGGGTCTCATCGGCATATACCGTATATAACAAACCTATTTTCACCGGAAATATCATTAAATGCTGTGGGCCGTTGAAATGTGCTACCAGGGCAGGTTTGCACGGTGCCAGGCAGAGGCTCAGGTGGGGCTTATTAGTCTTTTTGAGCAGGCATTGCATCAGCTGCACGCCTCTCCAGCATGCAGCATACCAAATAACACAGAGCAATGGATACACACAAAACACAAGAACACACACACACACACACACACACACACACACACACACACACACACACACACACACACACACACACACACACACACACACACACACACACACACACACACACACACACACACACACACACACACATCTACAGTACATACATGCAGGCATGGACCAACAAATGTATTCACGCATGCACACTCAAAGGCGAACACACATACACAGACCCACATAAGTTGTTTTTCACATCAAAAGATGAGGAGATGAAACAGAGAGGACAAGGTAGAAACAGCCATGTAATGCTGTAATGTGGTGCAAGCACATGCAGTAGCTACACAGCATTGTCACTCACTTAATGAACTTACATTCACCACCATCAATATCCTTCTGTGAAACCATGGACGTTGCTGTATATATGTCTGATTATCAGCTGGCATAGCCAAGCCCTTTCCAAGACCCATAATTCAACAACCCACAGTAATCATTTATCCTTGTTCATAATGGCGCTAATCCTGAATCCGTTTTGAATCAATTGTGAATATTGGATACATTGGCGGAAGAAGACAGATTGAACTGATTATAATGAGGGTACTCGGTGAGATGATATTTTGAACCTAACTGCATTGTGAAGTGATTTATGCTCTCCACACGGATTCCAATACCTCCAACAGGCCCGCTATAGCAACATAGACTAGACATGAGACGGCAAGTAGCAGAGGTCTATTGTTGTCCCTGTGGAACCCGGGGCAGTTAACTGCTTTCTAAGATCAAAAGACAAATTGGTGAAGTTCCAAGACTCCAAAAGAAAAAAAGGAAGTGAAAGTTTAAACTTTAAAAGAAAATAATTAACTTCCTTTAAACTCCAAGTGTGAGAATGTGAATATGACCCTGCCTCCTCTCTGAACAACGACTAATGAAAGCCTCCAGAAGAGGGTGAAGGGTCTGTGATACTGAGACACTGTCGATATGTGACCCACAGGTCCTCTGGGAAAGGTGGGCACGGGTCATTAATATAGTTACAAGTACCTCACATGCTTATAGTTCCCATATTTCTCTTTCTGTTTTAAATGCGGGTTCATGCAGATGTGGGACTATGATTTTTTTTCAAGACACATTCAAACCAGAAGGATGTAAATATTTGAAGTCAAAATGTCATTTTGACGTTGACTCTGCAGGCTACACGTCACGAGCTAGGCTCGTCAGAATCTGACATTTATGATTAGCATGTGGACCATGTGGACTCAATGCGTTCATCTGGACTGAAACTAGCAGTGTGGACTATAAACTAACTACTTAGCTTTAACAATGGGAACCATGCCTAACCGTAACTAAATAATGAGTGACTGTGTTGTTATTATGTTGTGAGTCCATATGGTATCAAAAAAAAACATTGTCTTGATGTCAAAATTAAAAATGTACTTCTTTTATATTTGTATTTGTGGTTTGGACAAACTGAAGGCTTGGGTGTGAGGCCATGTTGGTGGATGATGTCAGAATCGACTCGTTTCTCACTACTCTGTAACGCTGAAAAGTTGGACCGCAGAATCACTGTGTGCACAATTGAAGCAGTATAGTGCCTGTATGAATCCAACCGTAAAGAAAAACATTGTCAACAATGAAGAAAAACATTGTCAACAATGCAGCCAACACACCACTCATTTATTCAAGGACTACTTTTTTCTTACAGTCTTGTGGGTTTTCACTATTCCCGACCCTTCTGGTCTATGAGGATCAAAGCATGTCGCCAAAACAAACACAGAACGGAGGCTTCAATTAGCGCTGGCTTGTGTGATTTGTCTCAGACAGTCGGGGACATTAGCTTAGGAGGCAGCCTGAAAATATTTCTATGCAAGCAAGAAAAATCCAGCTGAAGAATCAGTGAGCTGACAGCCAAAAGAAGACATACTTCCACTCACTGTCCACAACACACGCACACATAGAAGGAACTGGAAGGAAATAATTGAAATCGGTCCCAAAAAAGTACCTTTTGCATACGCAGACATAAACACACACACACACACACACACACACACACACACACACACACACACACACACACGTTAATCCTAGCGAGTGGATGAGCAATGGAGACAAATGACAAGTGTCCTGGCGGACAGTGTGTGGCTCTGAATCTCAGGCGGTGATAGAAGGGCTGATTAAGAAGGGTGTTCTCCTGGTGTTTTACATGGCTAATACATTGCAGGCTTCAGTTGCCAGGCAAAGCAGCACTGACTGAGGTGTCAAATTAGTCACAAATCTATTCTCTGATTCTCTGGAGGGCCTTTCTATACAGCTACATAGGAACCACAGGCCAATGCAGGGGATGAACAGAAACAGTGAAACAAAACTTAGCTGTCCGTCAGAAACCTTGTCATGTCCAAAACCTCTACTTTTCAGGAAATGGAGGAAAGAACATGTGTAACTTCCAATGGGTTCAAAATGTAGTTATATGTCACAAGCTCTTGTTAATACTTTTCACTAGTTAGATTTATAAAACCCACAGACATACTTAGTCACTTTCAATCTAGCATCACTATTTTTAGCATGTCCTTATAATTTACTTTAATTATTATTTATATATGTTTTTAGGGGGTAATTTCAGGCATTTATTTAATAGACAGTGGAGAGAGACAGGAAATGCTGCTTGCAGATCGATCAGCTTGCAGATCAATCATTTTCACAACTTTTCATAAAATAGGGCATTCATTTATGAAAAGGCAGAACAAATGATATGAAGATATTAATCAATATGAAGATACAAGATTTCTACCCAACAGCAACGAACAATCATACGCTGTTTCCAAATGAACACAAATCGCCTGAAGGGGGGGGGGGGGTAATCATGAAACACCATTGTGTGCTTTTCAAAGCGGTACAGGAGGCAGGCGATTCTGCTGTGTGAAATAATTTATCTGCGGTGCTGGTGAGCAGCTTGTTTGCGGGTCTCATTCTTAATGGCAGTGAAAAGGGTCTGTCTGACCCTAGTGACCGGTGCTACAATCGGATGGCCCATGGAGAGTAATGGGCAGTTTCCCCACACGCTAAGCGATGCTAGTAGCAACGAGCGAAAACACGTTTAACCCGGGGCCGACCCCGAGCCTCCCGCTCACTTCTCTCATTCTCAGTCACTTATATTTTCTCTTGCTTTTTAGTGCCCCATCGCCCTTTTTATTCCCCTTTTTATTCTCCTCTGCTCTTTTCTTCTCTCATCTCTTGGGAGACAGAAGTTATAGTTGACAAAAAACTGCTTACTGGCCAAAGGGGTCAGCTGAATGCCAACTGCCAAAGATCCATGGGAAATGGAGTTCCATAAGCTGAGGCGAAATGCATAATGTATTAACCTCCCTAAAAAAAAGGGAAAGATAGCAGTGTGACTGCAGTCCATGTACACAAACACTCCAGAACAATAAAATACAATAGAAAGAACAACTATTAAAGACGGGGTGCTGTGATTTTCAGTGATTTTTTTCCCCCCCTAAAACATAATCATCAGGTATTATGGTTATACTAGGAGGAAGATTTTTTTCAAAAAAGTGTACAGAAATCTTTAAATTATGTTTTTATGTGGACACGCCTCCAGTTCATTAAGTATACCTGGTTCTCACCTTAGCACCTCCTCCACCACCTTAGCACCACCCACCTGTCCTAGTCCCTCCTCCTCCTCATGCCCACACCTGTTGTGTTATGATAATGAGGGGGAGGGTATGTTTTTACTATGTCACTAAAAAAATTCAAAATAGTCAGAGAAGACATAAAACACCATAAAAACACCACCAGGGGGCTTAATGAAGTTCTATCAACCTCATAGACACATGAAAAACTGAAAAAGTGCAAAACCATGGCACCACCTCTTCAAATAAATTGCATCCTTCGCATTAAAGACAGATTATATATTTCACCGACATCCAGGCACAGAGAAAGTAAAGGGCTTGTCCACCTGGCTCTATGTCTGATCTGTACGTCTGGCTCTGTCTGTCTGTATGTACTCCATGCCCCTCTGTGTCTCCAGGTCTGTCTCTATATGTCTCCATGCCCCTCTGTGTCTCCTGGTCTGTCTCTGCATGTCTCCATGCCCCTCTGTGTCTCCTGGTCTATCTCTGCATGTCTCCATGCCCCTCTGTGTCTCCTGGTCTGTCTCTGCATGTCTCCATGCCCCTCTGTGTCTCCAGGTCTGTCTCTATATGTCTCCATGCCCCTCTGTGTCTCCAGGTCTGTCTCTATATGTCTCCATGCCCCTCTGTGTCTCCAGGTCTGTCTCTATATGTCTCCATGCCCCTCTGTGTCTCCTGGTCTGTCTCTGCATGTCTCCATGCCCCTCTGTGTCTCCATGTCTGATGGTTCAGTGTGTTAATGGTACCTATACACAGACTTCTCCTCTCTGCTGCGTGTTCTCTGACCCAAAATGCACCTTTTCCCAATATTGTCCAACTATAAATAACACCTATGGATGGACCTCTCTCTCCCTCTCTCCCTCCTTTAAACCCTGGCTGTGGGCTGCTTCTCTCAGCGGTGGGCGACTGTGGCGTCTTTGTAAAGTCCTCTGCTTTGGGGGGAGAGAGAGAGAGGCTGTGCTGCTGAAGCCAGGGAGGGCGAGAGAGAGCGAGAGAAAGCGAGAGAGAGAGAGAGAGAGAGATAAGGCCGAGAGATAAGAGCCCTGCATCCTCTGCTGCTCTGCCACATCAGCGATCTGAGGCCTTATCGGACCACACAGCCCAGCTCTCTCCCTCTCCATCTCTCCCTCCCTCACTCTGTCTATCCATCTATCTATGGCGCTATGCATGCCCTTTCTCTTTCCTTCCTTCTCTCACTTTCGCAGCCTCCCCCCCTCTGTCTCTCTCTCTCATTCTCTCCCTCCATCATCGTCCTCCATCGTCCAATCTCCACAACGCCAGTGCAGATTCTTATCAACTTTATCTGAGGAGGGCAAAATGGCCAACGGGGGAACGGGGCTAATTAAATTGATAGGGAGAATAAATGTTGCTGTATGTGGTCTGTTTAGCTGGCGGGCTGAGCTGTCATATAGGCGTGTCTGAGGACAGCTCTGGAAGAAATGCATGTGCACACATGTTTGTGTGTGTGTGTGTGTGTGTGTGTGTGTGTGTGTGTGTGTGTGTGTGTGTGTGTGTGTGTGTGTGTGTGTGTGTGTGTAAGTGTGTGCATGCACAGTGTGGAGAATGGCCATGATAAGGGAACAGATTTAGTATGGATCGCTAGCTAGAGTGAAAGCTATCTGTAGCCAACAACATTGGAATTGACCTTGAGGGAAGC
>NC_137606.1:33813326-33828326 GCF_963280865.1 Gymnoscopelus braueri
TGATGGACCCTGGGTTGTGAGGAGGGGTCACTCACACATTAAATGCTATTAGAGAAAATAGAAGTGCCTCAATTTTTCAATGGTGCGTGTGTGCTTGTGTGTGTGTGGGTGAGTGCGTGTGTAGGAGCACAGCTTGGATGGATCTCGTACAGCCTATTGGACTGCCAGGTTGTCTAATGCCCTGATAATGCCTATTTCATGACTGGCATATCCTGTGGATTGCGTAAGCCTTGCTGTAAAACTGCTTTCAGATCATACAAATCAAAACTCTACCGAGAGCTTATGGTCCAGGTACTTATATAACATTAATATTCTAAATCAGGTGTCTTAAACAGGAGGTTCAGGACCTCTAGGGGGTCCTTATAGTTACTAATGGGATTCTGCCAAAATAGATAAATACATATTAACTCTTTGACTGCCAGAGTATTTTCATAAAGTACTCCCCCAGTGCCAGCGATTTTCGTGTTATTTTTTTGTTTGTTATTTTGTTATTTAATTTTCATATAGTAAGTCTAGCTGCGGTTTTGAACACAAACGATGGTTCCACCAGTAGAGAGCAGCAAATAGACACTTTCATCAGCTCGCTGACTCGCTGCCCCCCCCCCCCCCAACAGAGCCAAACAGTGAAATACGTCAAACCGGATGTGACGTGTTCTCAGATTCTCCGATTGCAAAAAGTTACGATGTGATACACGACGGCGATGACTGTTCATCACCCAGACTATAGATTACAGAAGTGGACCTCTCCGTTCGTATTTTATACCGTGTGAAAAACCGTGTGTTTCCCTATTCTGGACGAAAATGACGTGGAGAAAAAAAAGGAAACCGGGCGGAAACGGAATCTGCGTCATAAAACCGGATGCAAGTGTGGGTGAAGTAAGTGGAACTCGAATCCTAGAGTGAAACATTGCAGAATAGCGCGATCAGAGATTAAACAATGAACGCGCGTCCAACGCGTCTAACGCGTCGACGGCCAACTGGACAAACTAGCAATTGACGCGTTATCGAGTCAACCGCAGTCAAAGAGTTAACATGAATCCAACATATGTGAAAAGATAATATGTATGTAAACAAACAAACAACCAACTGTTAACTGATGATAGTGCTGGCAAACCATTCTATGAAGACATCTATAAGCTGCAGCATCACTTGAAGGCAACCCATAGGCACTTAAAGAAAAATCTGTGGAATACTTCCAAGCTAGTCTCAAATCTCTCAACAGTTCTCGTTGAGCTAGCTTTGAAAGCCTCGATCAAGTTCCATGGAAGCTTTTTAGAAAGAAAGAAAAAAATAAGTGGGGGTCCCAGCTTCGTCTCTCTATTCAAATATCTCAGTGCCTGGACTTCTTTGACAGAACAGGATCTGAAAGTCTGAAGGACACTTGCCTGGAATGTCTTGTATGGGATGAGGAGACAGGAGAGCGGCTGTTCGTGGCCACAGTGGAATCAGAGCTGCCTGTACGTGCCCTAGACATGGACGCTCACAGTACAGCAGGAAAAGGCCCAGGATGGCGTCTACACAAGAATGTTACGAATGGCACTTGATGTCACATGGGCGCACCACATCGGAAATGTGGACCTCTAATGGTGCCCTCTGACAAGATCAAAGAGAGAAGGATAAGGTTGGTAGTGTACTGCCTGAGGCACCCGGAACTGGTAGCGAGCAAACGGACACTGTGGGAGCCAACCAAAGGAACAGCTAGGAGAGGAAGAGGCGCACCATAGATGTAGACCAGCGGTTCTCAACCAGTCGTCCTTGAGGGGGTTCCAGTTGGTCCCCAGCTAAATGCTGGAGAGTTGGTAACCAAATGGACCCTTATAGATCTTTAACTCTTGTGAGTGTAAAATGAAACCAAATGCAAAATCTGCATTACTTAATTAAAGAATTGTTATTTTGATCAACGTTGGCCTGTTATCTCTCCTATGGTACCAACATCAATACAGCATGGAATTGTAGACAAAATCTTATCCAACGACAACAAAATATTTTAAGTTTTGGGTCTGAGAGTCTAAATCTCATCAAATGGTGGTCCGTGGCTCAAATGGCAAATAAATAATGGACCTTGATATGAAAAGGGTTGAAAACCACTGATGTAGACACACTGCAGCGTGACAGCGGAGCTAGCAACTTGAATGAATGTATTTATTATTGATTATATTTTTCTGTATGTCACTGCTACCCCTAAGAGACATACAGAAAAGAAACTGAAATATTTTGGCAAATGTAGTTACATTTGTCCAAAAAAGGGATGCCAGGCCAGTGTTTAACAATCATTTTTTATGAAATTGTTAACTTGTAATATTATCAAAAATAAATATAAAACAAAGAAAATGCATGTATTTCATTAACTGACCAGAAGCCGGGATAAAACATATTCCCACTGGCGATAAAAATAAATGAGTGAGGATATCAAAAGCAGAAGCACCATCCACCACAGCAAACTGAACCCCGCTTGTAACCATAATAAATAGTAGACATGTTGGACCAGTGCACAGTGGGCAGTGGATTATGAAGAGATCAGACAGGATTGTCCAGCAGACTAAGCTTGGGACTCTCTTATATACAATCTTTGTGACGAGCACAGAACAAGCAAGGCAAAACACTCTCAATAATAAATGTACTATTTCTTTCCCACATTTGCACGTGTGATGTGATGTGTGATGTGACAAAAAATGTCATCATCTCTCAGAATATTTAGATATCAGCCATGCTTGAATATCAGTGATTTTATTTGCGTTAAATAGGGAAGGAATGGGGGCTGCACTATTTTTCATATATATTTTTATACCTATATATCTATACATTTGGCTTTGGCTTAAGCTAAGACTTCCTGGTGCTATTGTGCCCTGTTATTATTGTCCTCTTTCCATTGTTCCATGTTCTAGCACACCACATGCCAAATTTTCAGACACAGTTCGCTACAAATTTCATCATGCATGTATACTTTGTTTTGTCTACTTTTAATTGTTCATTAAATGCATTTGGCTCTTTTGGACATATTTACTTTCTTTTTGCAAAATTTTGGCTCAGTAGCGAAATGATTGCAGTCACTCACAGTAATGTCCGTATTCCATTACTTAGCCACCCCAGTCACGTTAGTATTTCCGTAATGTCCGTGTCATGTACATCCCAAAGACAAAATTATTTACCACATCAGCCTCTAAAAATGATTTTATAAACAACAGTTCCGCGTGACCAAAAGAAAACAGCTGAGATTTTGTGTTTGTTAAGCTGAATGTCTGAATGATAGAACAGCAGCATAAAAACAAATACATTATCTATCTATCTATCTATCTATCTATCTATCTATCTATCTTGTATGTATGTATGTATGTATGTATGTATGTATGTATGTATGTATGTATATATATATATATATATATATATATATATATATATATATATATATATATATATATATAATCTTATAATAATAATAAGAATAAGAATATTAATAATCATATACATATAATGAATCATCATATATTTTATTAATAATCATAATAAAATAATACTAATCCTAAAAACCAACATGAAAAATAAATTGTGATACGATCGTGGATCGTGATTCTGCCTCAAAAAAGTTATGATATATATTTCAGCATGCCCATATATGGGCAATTGGGCATATACTGATGACATCAGGGATCTCCATATATTGGAATGAAAGGGAAAAAGACTGACAAATACAGAGATCTCCATATATGGCCATAAAAAAGACGAGGACTGACAGACACACAGATCTCCATATATGGGCATATCAGTAACATCGGCGGTGGCATGTAGGTGTCGAACTCTAGACGTGAGGTAGCCTGGTAAACCCCTCCCTCCGGAAATCTCATTTGTATTTGATTTCAGTAGTGAGTCTGGCCTGTCTGGGCGTTTCTCCGGAGTTCATAACATGAACTCTCCTATCATCGTCCTCGCTCATTGTTCTGTGATTGACAGCGAAGGTTGGCCAATCAGGTGGCGAGTTTTTTGAGGCACGGAATTTACTTTTAAGATATCGCTCGGATAGAATTTAGTTGTTTAACTTCATATATGTGGTCAATTAATCATGATAGAGCCTATTTAAAAAAACAAATTCAGAGAACCGGCAGGGGCGGGCAGTGACACGCATGTATCCGAATAAAGCAACCTATTTTCGGCATGGCCCTTTTTATGGCCCCTGCATCACATTGCCCTGGTGGTGGGGAAAACAAACTGCTGATTGGCTGAAGGGGAACGAACTGTGATTGGCTGAAGGGGTTGTCAGTCAACAGTACTAATCCCGCCCAGCTCCCAAATTGCCCATACAGGCGTGTAGGCCAGACCAATTCCTGAAATCAAATGCAAATGAGATTTTCCAGAAGGGGGGGGGGGTTTACCAGGCTAGTTGTCTTTTCTATTTAAGAAAGAAGATATTTCAGTATAATGTGGACATACACAGAAAATAAATGCTTTGGTCTTATTTAACTTGATTTGTGTATGTAGCCAATAGTAAAATAAATCTTGTAAGCTGTAAAACCAAGAACCACATTCTCAAACTTAAAGGAAATGTTTGGATTCATACTATAAACATTATTTGTTGGTATAGTCACAGTGCCAAAGCAAATGACATGTGTTCTGTTTGAAGATCAAAAAAGGTTGCATTAATGTAATTCCTGAAACTTATAAGGACCATTCAACAGTTCTTTTATGAACATGCAGCATTACTAGACTGTAAATGCCAGTGAAACTAGAAGCTACAGTACATTATGCTGGGGGGGGGGGGTGTGTGTGTGTGTGTGTGTGTGTGTGTGTGTGTGTGTGTGTGTGTGTGTGTGTGTGTGTGTGTGTGTGTGTGTGTGTAACTTGTTGCTCTGCCAGTCTCCACTGGTCCAGGCCTCACCGCCATGTCAACACCACTTCTATCCAACACCTGAACAGAAATGAAAATCAAAGAGTCTCTTTTGGTTTTAATAAGACTCTAAAAATGTATCACCTGGCTAGATAAAAAGAAAATCTGTTGGACTACAGGGGGAACAGGGAGGAAAATAGAATTGAATTATTCATACTCCATCGCTCGATGGCGTTGCTTGCCGAAAAGAATAGATTATTTTGGTAAGCGACACTGTCATACTACAGAGGGTACAGTAAATTAGGCTTTATGGATGTACTGTAGCTGGCAGAGAAGAAAAAGGCCGTTATTTTAACCAGGAGAGTGCCATTGAGATAAAGAATCTCTTTTTCAACGGAGACCTGGACAAGACAGGCAGCAGCAATTAAAAACACATTTTTACAGACAGAAAACACAAAAGCAGACTAAATGAAAAGAACCAGAAATAATTTAAAAATAATAATCATAGGGTACTCATTTCAAGAGAAACATTTCTAGGACTCGTTTCTTTGACATCTTAAGAAAATTACACACACTTAACAAGATTAATTCATTGAGTTTCAAGTGATTCTTCTCTTTCTTGCTTTCAGTGTAAATCCATAGCAGATAGAGGACAAAACAAAGAAACAGCACTATGAAACAAAAGTTTAAAATAAATAACACCACTTGTTTACACAGTGGAGAGCACACAGAGACAGATAAACAAGAAGTCAGATAAGTTAGCTTAGACCTAGAGCTACAGTAAGAGCAGATTGTAGTTGTTTCAGTCCAACCCTTGGATTAAAACAATCTGGGAGGACCATCTACAGATTGTACACAGGAAATGTTCAGTCTGGACTATTGCTGTTTATTTCGCTCTGAAAATTCTGCCCTCGAGAGTATTGGCTCCTATCGATTTTCTCCAAAATCGTGAATCGCGGGCTAATTGTTTAGAGGCAGAGATGACTGAGGCAGCAGCAACAGCAGCAGAGTGTGTGTGTTCAAACTCAAGTTCATGTCTAAGTTCAAGTGTGTGTGTGTGTGTGTTTACATGCCCTTGTACAAAAACAAAAATTCAGCTTGCACGTACGTACCACATAATCACAACATGGTGGGCTTGTAGCTGACTCTGGACCTGCTTTGCATGCCCCCCACCCCCAATCACATTACTCTGTCTTCATTACTGTCCTCAAGCACAGCTCAATCATCCCTCTCATTTTAACGAGCAACTCGTTGACATTTCACCGGGCATCATATCTAAGTATGAGTGATGTGGAGACAGATAGACATGTTACGTTATATTCAGATCCGGTGCAAAGGCCGGGGGATGAAACCAGACCTTTACTGCATCCAACCCAACAAGAAACCACACAACAACACAAAAACGCCAACACAACCCCAACGCTGCCTGAAGATAGAAACATAGGCCGCCACATGTGTGTTGTTCAGTAGCCTTGATAGAAGACATGGAGGATGGGGGAGATATCCATAAGAGTGCCGTGAATACTTCATTCTGCTTATGACAGGCAGCATCAGTTTGTTTGACAGGATTGATGGAGGTGCGGCGTCACACAGCGCTGGTCCAACACACCACGGAATATATATTAGACTGACACTTATTTCTCATCCGCATGGCTCTGTCTCTCGCTCTCTCACCCTATCCAACTTAAGTTGTACATATGTACAAACATACATACACACAGCTTCAGATTCTGTTTTAGGTCGCTTGCTTTGTCATTCAAACATAAAAAGCATAAAGACAGAACTACTAACAGACAGTCAGACACGCATGCACGCACACGCACGCACACACACGCACACGCACACACACACACACACACACACACACACACACACACACACACAGGTAAATAAGTACAGTCAAACACATATAGACAAATAGACAGACTGAGGCACACAAACAGATGCAAGCACAAACAGAGAGAAATGAGTAGAAAGACAGACCTACAACCACACACGAGCACAAAGGTAAACAAGCAGACAGACACAAACACACACAGGTTCAGACAGCCTTCATTTCCTTCCGCCGCTGGTTAGCAGAGGAGTAAATTTGCATAACCAAATTGGAAAGGACTGGCAGTGTCAGCAAGTTCTCACCATGGCCTCCATGTCCTCAATCTATCCTCCAACTCTGTCCTCTCTTTCTCTCTTTGTCTTCCTGCCCCCGCCTCTCTCTCCCTCCGTATCTCTCTCTCCTCTCCCTCCATATCTCTCTCTCTCTCTCCCTCCGTATCTCTCTCTCCCTCTCTCTCTCTCTCTCTCTCTGAGCAGCTGTTCAGCAACCCCAAAGCACACTGATGGAACCCAAGGACACAATGCAGGCTGGGAAATCTCCACTAATAATACCCCATTTTACACTGCTAATGTACGTACACAGAGCTATAGTGCATAGAGACAAAGGAGAGATGGAGATTATGAGAGAGAGAGAGGGAGAGAGAAAGAGAGAATTTGAATAGGAAAAAGAAGCAAATGAGCAAGCAAACACAAAATAAAGAAAGGAGAGAGAGATGAGCAGAGAGACAGGAAAGAAGACAGACAGCTTCCAGGCCATGCTCCATTCATTTTTATCACTGGTGATTAAGCATGGAGCGCTGGGCTGCAGCGCGCATGGCCCTCTGTGGAAAACAATGCAATTAATGTCTGACGCATCAAAACAACACAGTGTTGGGGGGGTGCTCAGGGGAGGGAGGAGGAGCTTGTCACAACCAAACCTACTACAATGCTTTACCAACACAAATCCACTGCTGAAACACAGGTGGCTCTGTAGGAAGAAACATACGATGAATTTCTTTGAGCTAGGATTTGAACTAGGAAGTCACCTTGAGTTTAAATCATCCCTTTTTTCAAGGTAGACCTGGCTGAGGAATGGCAGCATCAAGGAAAAGCACGATTTCAGTCAAATAAACGCAGCCAAAAAGAAGAGGAATAGAAACATAGTAATAGACTGCAGAAATCTCAAAGTGAATCTATGACACACGGCCTCATTACAGTGATGTGTGCGTTGAATGTGAGACAAGGCGAGACAGAAAGCCTCCAGAGCCTTGTTTTGAATCTTGAACAATTAACCGGCGTGTTAAAACTAGTTTTATATAGAAAGGCAGACAGGACATCATTGCAATCCACTTTCCTCTGTTTGAATGCCTTACTTTTTCAACGGTTTGGAAAGCAAACAACGGTGACAGTAAAGTTAAGGTTAGAAACAGGACGTAGACAGGCTACTGGGCCACATTGAGGGTCTGATGTTGAGTCCAGATTGGATAATCAAATTAACCACCAAATGGTACAACAACTACTGTTTATCTCTCACAGGTGGCTTTTACTACACCCGCAACAAGATGTCTGTGAGTGTGGGTAATAGACAGTGTTAATTGGCAGAAGCTATTAAATCTCTCTACACCCATTCATTCTTTTATTAGTGTTTTTAGATCTCTACAGTGCTTTAATGATCTGTAGGAAAATGGCATAGAACAGAAACCCTATAACTCAAGCCTAGTTTATTTATTTTACTCCACATAAAGCACAAAAGATAATACAAAAAGAAGGGGGACCAAAAAAAGCACGCCTCACCATAAACAAACACATGAAACTCAGGATGAAAAAGACGAATGTTACACCTCCATGAGGGGACATCAGCTTGGGCTACATACTGTATACACTGAACACTGAAGTCCATGGTACGGACAGGGAAACAGCCTCATAGTGACCCTTAACAGTGAAGTCCATGGACAGGACAGAGAAACAGCCATCGATTGTGAGGTGGTCACATGGCTGGAATGGAAATTATTGTGTATTATCAACTTGTCATCACACGTGGGGGATGCACAGTAAATGTATTCAAATGTGCACACTTCAATGACAGCCTGAGGATGAAAAACGGACGAGATTAGAGTCCATCAGATCGCTTCTTCACAAACAGGGCGCCAGATAAGCTTGTTACGCGCTAAAAAGGTTTAATTATCTCTGCTGTTTTATTATAAGCAAGGCTTTGTGGTCTGTCTGTCAGTGTGTTTCTGTGCATGTATGTGTGCATGCGTGCATTATCTCTGCCGTTTTATTATAAGCAAGGCTTTGTGGTCTGTCTGTCAGTGTGTTTCTGTGCATGTATGTGTGCATGCGTGCATGTGTTGAAAATATAATCTCTTCTCAGAGATTCTTCTTACATTTTCTTCTAGATGATTCTATTAGTTTGACATACAGTAAACCGCAAGCAATCTGAATTAATTAAAATAAATCACAGAATCTTTTCAATGATTATCTGTGCATACACAATTTCACACGTAACAATTTTTAGATGGTATGAAATTTGATCATGCTGTACATTGATGCAGTCAACAGCTGAGTCCGGACCAGCAATGGGAAGATAACAGTCCCCATTCAGAGCCATTGTCTCTCTGAACCTCAGTGCAGAACCCAATCTGGAAACCTAAACCCGCTGGCCCTTACTTACCCCTGAAACAGGAGAGGGCTGCACTCTAAATGCCGTTTGTTAGGGCTTTAACCTGGGTGAGCGCAAACAACTCTCTCTCTCTCTCTCTTTCAGGCTTCTATGCCAGATCAGATTGTCATGTTGTTACAGTATCAGGCTGAGAGGTGATCCCACACAAAGGCAATGACAGACACTACAGGTTGGCTTAGAGGTAACGGCCATTTGATAATCTGGGGCGACCATAGCTGAATGGGTAGAGAGGACGCCTACGAAACAGAAGGTCCCAGGTTCGATTCCCTGGCCCCGGCAACGTGTCGAGGTGTCCCTGGGCAAGACACCTAACCCTTAACTGCTCCCTCCCTGCCCTCAAGTCTGACCACTTGGGCAGGTCTAAATTATTATCATTATTATTATTATTATTATTATTATTAATAACAATAATAATCTCCAGGGCAGATCAATTCAGTCTGCTTTGTGCAGTGCAGTCTGATGTCTAAAAGTGCCATGGCTAATATGGGGTTGATTTGGGGTTTAAATGGGTATGGCTAAATGTGGTTGTTTGTCTTTAAAAAAACACCCCCCAAAAAAAAACAGTCACACTAATAGTTTCTCAAACATTTTCATGTCATAAGAGAAGTTCTTAGTTGATAGTTTAAATTTAGTGCAGAATTCTACAAGTGTCTTCCATGCTGTAATGGGACAGAGAAACCTGTGCTCAGAATAGTTATTCTTAGCTTCAAGCTGGTGAAACTATAGTGAAATTAACCACTTTGTGAGCTCGTAGATCTGCTATATTCGCTATTTTATTTTATTTTATAGGGTTTAAGTGGTTAAACTGTTCCTAATTTTGCAGGGGACCCCACTTTGAGAACCAGTGGTCTAATGGAGTTAGTCTGAACATTCAGGTTGTGTTGACATGTGTGGTCATGGAGGCATAAAGCGTGAAACTGCAAAGTAAAACACGCTACCCTGCTCACCCTGCTGAGGATGAGTAGCCAGCACGTGTACGCGAAGGTTTGAGATGATGTCATGATGATAGTGTGGTGTTGACTTGTCCTGATGGATTCTTTATGTTTGTGTAGCATGATGGAGGGAGCAGGGGAGAGAGAAGGAGAGAACACCAGAGCCCAAGCCATTTACAAAGTCCCTGTTTTATTTATGGGGCTTTGGAGGCTCACTGACACACACACACACACACACACACACGCACGCACACACACACACACACGCACGCGCGCGCACACACACAGGTTCAGATAAACACACATCGAGACAGTATATTATGCCCGGCAGCCATCTTTCTGTAGCGGAATGTCCCTCTTAAGAGAAATAGTGTGAGTGGAAGCAGAAGGACACGGTTTTGAGAGGACAGTAACTGTCTGGATGTTACAGCCGTCCCCAGGGTGCACAGATACCCTGGCAACATGAACAGAACAGCAATGACAGGGAATCCCAGTGAAGAGCGGAGGATTTCTACACGTGGATCAAGGTTTATCTACTCTCCACGCACTAATGCCATCCTTATTGCACGCCTCTAATCACTCATATATATGGTAATGGCCTTAATCAGTAGGAAAACGCCAGGCATTAAGACAGCTAATTGGTATGTAAATAGGCAGAGTGGGAACACTGGCAAAGGGCCCTCCGTCGCTTTGATTTCAAAATAAATATAATTCTGTCACTTTTCATTTTGTGCCGGTTAACAGACTGAGGCTGAGGATGATGAGCGGCAGCCATAGGGCTTGCCGCGGAATGGTCCGGCACATTGCACACACTGCGCTCTATGCTGTGCTGTAGCAGCCCAGCAAGCACTGGTACTCTTGTTTGAAAAGGGTTTTCTGCTTCTCCTCATCTCTATTCTTGGTCTTTGCGCTGGTACGGTGGGATCGATGGCGTACCACTGGGGGAGACGAGTACTCCAGTTGTTTTGGGGGGCGAGAGCAATGTCATTTTCAATGTGATGTAAAAAGCAATAGGGTTTTCTCTCGATCTTTTACAGCTGAAGGCTCGCCTCCCGTGCACTCTCTCTCTCACTTTCTGTCCCTCTCGTTATCTCTTTTCTCTGTCTCTCCACCCGTTTTGCTGAGCCCCAACTGGGGAACATCCTAATAGGGGGGTGGAAGAGTCAGCCCCACGCCCCTTATGCCCAATTTATGCTCTGTCGTACGAAGAAGTATAAATCAAGCTTTACTCTTTGGGTTTGGAGCGAATATTACATTTTGTCATGGCAATAGCAATGATTGATTGTGGGATTTGATGAATATCAGAATGAAAATGCCTGGAATAATAAAACAGAGTGGAAAATAGCCACCCATGAAAATACCTGCCATTTAATAAACAAAATCTCCATCTCCGTCAAACATGACAGCCTTGCGTTCCATTATTGGGCTTTCAGATGCTCGGTAATAGATAGGAGGAATTAAGTCAGGCTTACTTTCACTCAATTCCTTTTTCAGTCACAGATTTCTAGCCAAGCCTGGCAGGGCCAGTTCTTAATTCAGATTAGGCCTTTTGTTTCATCTGAATGACAGTTTGAAGACAGGGCCATGTTATTCGCCGCTATAGAAAACCAAAGCTGTCCCATCACACACCTCTCATCCAATGTTCAGACCTGTCATCTGTGCAGATTTGGATAAGCAGGGCGTCTGCTTTGGGGGCCACATCACCGCCACGCGCCCGACGATCCCTCCGGCTTATTAAGGCTCGGATTAACATGACAGCGGCGTTTTGTCTGGGGAGCCTTCGCCGCGGCTTCAGGGGAGCGTTTTACCGAGTGATCGTAGCGGCTGATATTCCCACTGACTGATGCCAAGGCTTTTCACGGTGTCCACAAAGGCAGAACAAAAGAGGTTTATTACCTGAAGCGTGAATACAAAAGGTAGGAGGTTTGATGAGGGAGGGATGAAGTCACCAGAGATGTGAGACGCACCATTCCACATTCCAGACAGTAGAGAGTGAATTAAAACAAAGAAATGTTGGTGGTGATGCTGGTGCAGGGGGGGGGGGGTAAGATGGACTTGTTGACAGAAGAAAGATGAGCCACATTTACTTCTCGCCATCTCTCTCACTTTCACACCGTCTCCCTCACTCAGACTCTCTCACTGTCTTTTTTTTCTCCTTTTGAGTTGTTTTATCACATTCAATAATCGAAAGGCTCAATTTCATGGCTGGTCTGTCTCAAGAGAGAGATGGGGGAGAGGGGAGGGAAACGGGGGAGAGAGAGATGGGGGAGAGGGGAGGGAAACAGGGGGGGAGAGAGAGAGAGAGAGAGAGAGAGAGAGAGAGAGAGAGAGAGAGAGAGAGAGAGAGACTGGAGAGAGAGATCCATCCTTAAGTGTTATTTCACACATTGTCTTGCCAACCTCTCTGGCAGAAATGGACAATATTGGCATAGGGGGGTTGTTGGGAGGAAGAGAATGCTATCCCTGACTCACTGCCTGTTAGCTAGCAGGTATTGTCTGAGCGGATCCAGCTCTCCAGCAAACCAGTTGGATCTCCTACCATGAAGCTGCATGTTAGGTGGTGCTAGCGGGGGTTATTAGCCGATGCTAGTAAATATGAAATGAAGAGATAAGAGCTTGGCGGAGAGGAAAGAGGTGGACTGAGGCTTTGAGAACAGCCATATCTGGATTTCCCATGCTTTTGCCTCCCCCTTATCCCCATATTCCTCTGTACGGGAAGTGACTTTTTTCTTTTTATCTAACCTTTATTTCAATCAGGAAGGGGTCCAGCGATAATAGTTCTCCATTCTAAAGTGTAGTCTGTGAGCATGGATAGCTTCCAAGGTTTGTCAATAGCCTTCTTAAAGGCTTATACTGCAATACTGGAACACAAGCTACAATTCAGAAATGCCCTACAACTCCCCCAAACAACTATGACAACAAACAAGATCTAACATAAAATGTCATTACAGGTATCCGCATTATAATTATGATGATTATTATCATTTAATGTTTCCCCATAGAAAATGAGTGCATGTGTTAAAAAAAAACAGGTCAGTACCATTATGTCCACAAGAGGGCGCTCACCGGCAAATTATTGTCAAGAAAAACACTAGGCTACAACCGTATTTTTTATGACATTAATGGAGAACATCAAGTAAAAAATAAAAGTTGGGCAGCCTATTCATTTATACAGTCAGTAGAGAGAACGGGAGGGGAGGGCTGAACGAACCTGTCTCCACTGTATAGTATCATTGTATGTATATGCAGCTAGCACAAACGATGGAAACAGTTGTGGATTGAGCGTGGAGTGCCTCAAGCTCCTTTCAACACAGTTTTTCAGCGATAGAGCGAATTTCATTCTTCATCTATTCATTCTTACTGTCATTTGGAGTGCCTCAGTGCGGCTGCAGAGTTCCTAGTATCAGACCTCTGACAACGTCGTCAGATGGAGGAAGGAAGGGGGTTGTCTCGGTAAACTGTGTAGTTTGGGCCATTCAGCAATCCAATATTGAACTGTGACGCACCCTCTTTCTGCTTCGCTACTGCCGGCTACTGCCTAGTTGTTTAGATCCCATATGCCGGCTACAACCTAGTTGTTTAGATCCCATATTCTGAGAGAACATGAGAAGCCATTGGTGAGCCCTCATTGGCTGGCCTTTTACAAAGGCCAGTCAATGAGGAGAAAGTGATGAGAAAGTGAGGACTAGTTGCAGCGTCTGTTTATTGACAAGTTTGGCAACCTGTAAAAACCAATCCCCAAGTAACCAGCGCTGGAATTGAAGCTGATTTCCGGGTTCTTTTAGAACACGCAGTTCCTATTAATGGCCCAGCAGATGTCGCTAATTTCACCTTCTGCAGGGCAGTGTTGGCTGCAATACAATATACTCTCAATAGAAGTGAACAAGGTTTTGGCCGGACTTTACACTTGATTGTATTACCTTAGTAAACATTTCATAAACACTTTATATTTTCAATCGCTAGTTCAAAGTCTTTTTTAAATCATCATGATATGTGTTTAGTAATGATGGGTTAAAACTAATGCTAAAGTAGGGTATGTTTCAAGGGCTTCTACTGGTTCTACCGAGTAAAGACCAGCCCTCGCTGTGTTTGCAGCCAATAGCAATCGTGGCTTCAAAATGGTCTGTAGAAACCAATGGGGCTCCCTTTGTCCATTCATTTTACAGTCTATGGTGAAAACACAACTTAAAAACGGGAATGTTGACAGATTGCACCGGCGTGGCTGCTACAGGGCCCTACCATAAAGAGTTAAACTGAAGTTTGGTTCGTGTCTGATGAAGACTGACAAAGTTGAAGCCACGCTGTAATAAGACTGCAACAGATTGAGCCTTCACAGAGGACCAGTCACACCTGAGGTTCTCCCGTTAAACGGCCAACCCCAGGGGACCATGGAGGAAAAACAAGCTGGTCTCCAGGGAGTCCTTCTCATGTCACAGCTGTCACTCACCATTAAGTCAGAGATGAAGGGGCCCCAACATCAGGTGCTAAATGGAGGGGCCCTCAGCTCCAGTATGACACTACGTAGCCCTTTCTTCTGCAAGGTTGTGGTGCTGGTGAAGAGTTATTGTACATGACTGCCAGCTCCATGCTGCTGCTTTCCTCAACAGACGCTTCTGTCTGTAGGCTCACAGTGAGAAACCGTTCCCTATTTACACTCACCGTGGTGGGTATTTAGGGTATTTATCAAAGGCACTCCAGGTTTAAGTGCTTTGCTCAAGGGCATCTATTAACACACATGCAATCCCACACTCACC
>NC_137606.1:33833326-33890826 GCF_963280865.1 Gymnoscopelus braueri
TCACAAGGATTGGGCCTCGCACGCGCAAGGTCTCTGTTTGCAAAGTGACCCGCAGCCTCCGAGCGCCAAATTACCATGACAACATTCAAATTATCCCCAGCGAATGACAAGAGACAAATTAATATATTTCCCATCATTCCACTGTGCCCGTGCTCGCAGCCCTCAATTTGTGTTTCTATTATTGGGAGGGGAAAAGAATGGTTTAACCAAACCCAGGGTGTGCATGGAAGGCCCTAATGAATGCAAATTGCACTGGCTGCCTTTCTCTGCCGAGAACAATGTTGAAGAATAGCAGGTTGGCCTGTTAAAAGTGATACCGTCCCCCCACCCTACACCCCACCCTCCACATGCTCTTTTCTTTTTTTTATTTACAATGCACAAAGAAAGCCAGGGAACAGCAAATTCAATTCAAGTAGCACAATAACACACCATCGCACGAAAAAAAAGCGCTGTCGTTTAGCTGACACATTCATGAAAGTGCCGCCCGCATAATCGAGTCAAGAGCACAGAGGAGATGATGATGAAGATGATGATGACGACGATCGTGACAGGGTAGCATCACGGGTGGAGTGATTGAGTGAGAAAAAGAGGGGAATTGTGTTTCTCCTCACCCAGCTTTTTTTTTGGAAGAGAGAGAGATTGAGAGAGAGAGATAGACAGAGAGAGAGGTTGGGAAAATATCACAAAGCCACAAATTACCTGGGCAGAGACATACTGTATGTTTAACACTTGTCAGACAATCTTCTCCCTTTGACGCCAGAGAAAAATTTCAAGCCTGCTGTTCATAGCAACCTTTCAGGAGGAGGCAGAGTCGTGATGGAGAAAAATATGATTTCATATCTTTACCTGCCTCTCAATAGCAACATACACACACACACACAGGCACGCGGAAAGAAACGCTACTGGCTCTGTAACACACCGTTGGGCAATCCAATGGGATTAGTGATTCTTACAAGAAGACATACTGTACATGAACACTGGAGTGACTTTGACAGCATGAAGACAATTACAATTATTAGAGCAACTGAAATGTTTTGGTGAAAACACTTTGTCTCTCTCAGTGACTAGCCTGTATATATGCCTACAGTATATGGCACTATGCTGTACGCTGTATGTTAGTGAGCAGAGTTTCCAGAGGGATTCTCTGTGGATTGGGGGCGGGCTGTGAACTCTGGGGAGGAGAACTTTAGTTCCACAGTGGGAGATGATGAGGTTCAGAACAGCAGGGGGCTGATACACTCAAGGCGCTCTGTCACTCACACACACAGGCACACACCTGTGTACACACACACACACACACACACCAGGGCTCCAGACTGCCACCAATTTGGTGGCATTTGCGACCGCAAATCGGTCCAGTCCAACTACAAAAAATATATAAATAAATGGTGGCAGACTGATTGCGCTAGATTATTTATCATCCTCCTCTGAACTACATACTGGTGACATTTCTTTCTGTGTCTCTCGTGTGGTATAGTATACTATGATGGCCTTCTCCAGCGCAAAGCCGCAAACTAGAGTGTTCAAGTTGTACAGTACTGTAGGTCATCAGTGCTGGGCACAAAACATTGAGAACTAGAAAAAGTGCTCCTCGGAGCACAGGTCTCCACCAGGTATTGTGGGCCTGCAATGTTCGAAATGTGTCAATCAAGATGGAACATGAAAGATCGGACAGATCCGTCTTGATCACATGACTACAGAGTTAATGTGTACTGATTTGCGTGATGTTTGGACAAATTCTGTAGGAGTAATATTTAAAAAATCTATTAAGCAAAAATGTGCCTCCTGGTGCCGCTATAACCGGACAATGTGAAAGGGTGGCATGTCACGCTATAAAAGGCTGATGTGAAAAATGCAGGGCAGAGGTTTTTCCTCTTCCGTTTCACGCCAATCAGTCCAGTTACAGGTAAAAACGCGATTTGAAAAGTAGTATTTCTTCCTCAGCCTAGTGGCAATGTGTGTGAAAAGTTTCACGGCAATCGCACACTGTGTTCATGATTTGAGGCATTTTGTTCAAAACGGAACACTCCTGCAAAGTTTGGAAGCCAATCTTAGCCAATCAGGATGGAATATGAAAAATCTGAAAGACCCATTTGGTTTAATGACTAGAGATACTGTGTACCGTTTTGCGTGATGTTTACACAAAATCTGTGGGAATAATATACATTTTTGTTTTGGGCAAAAATCGGCCTACTGGTGGCGCTATAACAGGCCGATCTGAAAAATTTGGGACAGAGGCTCTGCTCTGGCATAAAGGGAGTGTGCGTGCACAGTTTCGCTGCAATCGGGTCAACGGTGCCGGAGATTAGCTGTTCACAAACAAACGGGGACATACACACAGACAGACTGACGGCCAGGGGGCGTCTGCCACGCCTTCGGCCTGGCAGACGCAATCATGAAACAATATAGAACATAGAAAAATTCCCCACCATCTGAGGTTGAACCAGACCTAGCAGAGCTTGCACCGTATAACTGTTTAAACATGTTTTGTTCAATTTCTTTCATGTATATCATAAAGTACCGTACATACACACACTGACGATTTTTCTTTTGACTTGCATGTATGTTCTATCTCTAAGTTTAACTGAACAATTACCTAATCACAATCTTTCTGGATTGTAGGAGTTTTAGTTCTAGTAAGTACAACAGCTAAGAGGATTTACATACCTCACAAGTGAAGTTTAATTTAGCACATAAAGACATCTAGACATGTACTCTGCCCCCACCGCAACCTGGCACATCACATGGGTCAGGCTGTCCTTGTAAATAAGAATTAAGGTCTTAATTGACCTGTCTGCTTTAATAAAGGTTAAATAAATTAAGCCACTTTCCGCATCTAATTAGACTCATCTGAATTGTTATTGACAAAAAGCACTTAGAACCTGTCCATTCTCCAGCCACTGTACAAGACACTGTTCCTCCAGAGACCACCCAACGAAAGAAAAACAACAGTTAGGCAACTTTCTTCTATCAGCCTATTGGGAGTGTTAATTAACAAAGCCCATTAAGAGAGAGCTGAAGGCTGTCTGTGAAATATTAGTCTGCATTGATTGCTACAGCACCTCAAAATGAAGCCATTCTGTACATGGAACTGATCGACTGGCATGCCAGGAGAGAGTCACCACAGCAATAATCAGGCCCCCCCAGCAAGCAAGCAAGGTCACTCGTATATTCTCGCAAACTGTGTCACTGAACATGCAAGAGCAGACCAGAGGAGGAAAGATAGATTCAGTCTCCTTCGTTTAACCTTTTGTAAACGAAGGAGACTTTTCCTAAAGGCTTTTCTAACATTTTTGGTATGTCCGAAAACAATATACCGGTAGTTATAATTTTTCAGTTAACTCCTCTTGGAGGCATAACTTTGACTATACAGATTGTTTTATGTGCAGAACTTGTCACCACAGCACCATGTTTACATTATTCCACTGGAGGTGGGAGCTTCTCTGTACTCCTAAAAATCTGAGCTGGCTGTGTGATGTCATTAATCCTGCAAACCTATCATGGCCAAATATGCAAATTAGCCACTTGCTGACAACTGAATTCACTTTGTTTTGAGCAGCAGTGGTGGGCAAGGCCAGATGCCTGTGATATTTGCATAAAGTGTATATGTGCTTCCAGTCAAACAAAGTTTGTTTTGTTTAACTTTTTTTTATGTGGGAAATGGGAACATATTAATCATAGCAGTGTATTCACAAACTTTAAAAAGTGCCTGGAGTTACACAATATTGATCCTTTGTCCTCCGCATTTGACCCATCCTAAATATTAGAGGTAGTGTGCAGTGTGGGAGAAGACCCACTAGAACATGGGGAGAACATCCAAACTCCACACAGAAAGGCCACAGTCAGGTTCAAACCCTGGACCTTCCTGCTGTGAGGTAACAGTGCATACCACAGAGCTCAGAGATTATATCCCGGGGCTTTTTTGAGGTGCCACACAGTACTGGTGGTATTAACCCATTAAGACCTGAGGCCGATTCCACAAATGTCTTCTAAATCCTAACAGGTTTCTGAAACACTTATGTGTTGCTATAATATCAGTGGTTCTCAAACTTTTTCATGTCAAGGACCCCCAAAATGTTATGTACATGGTCGCGGACCCCAATCCCCCCAAGAAGCAAAGAGTTGAGTTACAAATGTTCGCTTTAAAAAATACATATATTCAAAGATTTGCACACATTTTCATGATTTAAAAAAAATAGCAGATCTACATCTGCTATTTTTGAATAGCCAAATTATAAAATAATGGCTAAAGCTAAAATCTAAAATGACACAAGACGTGTTCCCGGATTGAATGGGTTAAATGCTGGAGTCAGCCAGTCTTTTACAGGCTCTTATTCAGAGAGCGTACAGCTGCAGACAACCAGTGGGAACCATGAATAACTCTCCTGGATCAACTACAGAGCCGTTGTTTGATGGCCTGGGAGTGTGGCGAGCAATTTACCACCAAGCCAGGCAGCTTGCTCGTTCATCTGAACACTGAGTTGTATAAAGGCATGAATCCTTGGCAATCTCCCAATCTGCTGTCCCGCCATATTTTAGCCGCCACGCGGACAGCGATGCATCTGCCCTGCCATCAACAGTGGGGAGGTTACAACAGAGAGGCTTGCTGAGTGCGGGAGACCCCTCATTTTATCTTTGGGTCCCGGATGGCGATTTGTCACCAAGGAGTCAGCAGACAGGGAACACTGATAAACAAGAATCACGACAGAACAAGTGATTTACTGAAATAATCAGACACATACATGCCCTACAGAGAGACGTTCAGGTACTGCAACAGCCACCAAGGTTACATGTTAACACATTCTCTTACAATCACATAGATCTACGTTCATTCAAATCCAACCGTTGACCGCCATTCACGTAGATCTACGTGATTCGGTTTTTTTTCATTTTTGAAAATTCCCCAAGAGGGCGCTCTAACGCAACTTAGGAATGATCCCGCGACTCTCCTAGAAGGAATCAACAGATGTGACGTCATCCCAAAAAACGTCACGTCAGTCCGCTCCGATGATGGGATTTGGAGAAAAACTGCTCTAGCTCCATTCTTTTTTTTGTGGTGAAAACCAGCCATTTTCAACGCGCGATCACTCTAAAATGGCCAATCGCGGTAAGAAAAAAATAATGTTCCAGTGGATAGAAGGGACTCGCCACCACCCCACGGACACTTTTTGGTTACATGCGCGTGCACGTTATGGCTTCTGCGGCGCTCCATAGAAACAGGTAAAAAACGCTGGCAGCAGCTAAAAAAAGCAGATGCATTGTACCTGGCGGTGAATGTGTTAAACACATCTGATCTAAAAAAAAGAAAAAAATACGCTATGGGAAGCTTCTCAAGGGTTTGGAGCATCACCCTATATGGCAGGGGAATCAAATTCATCGGCCAATCGTAAAATTTCAATGCCGATGACGCCATATTGTCACCAGAGCCTGAAAAGGCGCACCGCCGTGGTGCTGAAAATGAGCAGCCCGCCGCGGTGAGGCAGTCTCCCACGGTGCACTGGGCTTTGAGAGAATGGGCTTTTTGGCAGCGCAGTCTGATAAGCATTGGCAGGCGGCGGAGCATTTCGCCCAATCATCTGTCCATCAATTAATTACAGTCTGTTTCAAAGTAGAGCAGTGAAAACAACTACGGTGAGGCGCCCTGCCTCCCACTGTAAAACCATATCAGCCCTCAGCGTACATAAAGATTTTAGCTGGACACGGATGGAGAGAGAGAGAGAGAGAGAGAGATGGAAGCTATCTAGTTCAGAGCTAATTTGCTGTGCATAATTTAAAAGTGATGTCATGTTATCGAACTGCAACAATACATACATGTCTCCATACTGTTTGCAATTTAATCCTTAATTAACTCAATTCAACAGTGTACCTTCATGATGATTAGGTTTGAATTTAATTCCATCAGATTTCGGAATAAAACCGCTAAAAGGAGAGGACGCACATTTTTGCTAAATAATTGTCCTCTTTCACTACTGAAAGACACAATGGAAATAGGAATATTGTTGGCATGCCGATTTTGTATATGATTCATTGAGACCTATCTTATTGGAGCATTCCCAGCCCCTAGTCACAAATGCGAGGAAGCGAGAGAGAGAGAAGCAAGCAGAGAGAGAGAGACAGGAGGCAGACCAGCGTAGCAGCTGGTGAAGAGCTATCTATTCAAGTGTGTCTGTGTGGGCAAGTCTACCTCCAGGATGGCCCTCCACGTTGCCTGGCTCCTTCCTCTCGGACATCCTCCTCATCGCCTCCGAGAGGTCCTTTAGCCCCCTTTGCCTTTCTGCCCGCGCACGTGACTGACGTGCGTCTTACTGTACATATACATCGCACCACACGTAGAACGTGTGCACACGGCACACGCTCGTGACAGGATGAGGAGTAATGCTTATCATTCAGGGAAGATGAACCAATAGATGAGGCGAGTCACGCACAAACTAATAGAAGCTAATAAATATGACATCCTTGATCGAGTCCCTGATCAAGGATTTTACCTACAAGAACATGTCATTAAAATAGAGAGAGAGAGAGCGAGAGAGAGAGAGAGAGAGAGAGAGAGAACAGATGCCGCCACTACTCCTTTAAGACACCCAGGTATAAAAACACATATTGCCTATCGTAAAATCATCATAGATATAATGGCACCCATCAATCAATTAAAAAGCAGGCCCAGGCCCATGTCTGACACGCTGTGGTCAATCTGGCATAACTAACGCCTTAAAAATGTGACAGATTGCTCGTTTTTCACCCAGCTTTGACATTGAAACTTCTCTGCGGAGGTTATAGCATGTTGCTGCATAGTGAGAGAGCAATGAAAACAAATGATACACACGAAATACGAATAGCAGGTATTGTTTAGTGGTCCGTGCATTAAAAAGCATGTTACAAGCCTCGGCTGGGAACAAGATGTACGGTGTGACAAACAGGAAACACCATGCGCATGTGTCACAACTTGTCACACTCTTAAGTTTATATTTTATCGTTAAGATTATTTTTTAAAGCAGTTGTTGCTTTATTTAATAGGCATAGTGCAGAGAGATAGAAAGGTGACGGTAGTAAGGGGAACAACATCCATCACAGCCGGAATCAAATCATGTACATTGCAGTTAGTACAGTACATGTATGTGGTGCTATCCGGTCATCTACTGGCTCACTCCACACTGCTATTTTTAAGTGGATCATAATCTCAATAAATTAATTGGTTTTATTTTTAATTTTAGCCTTTTTTGGAATGGGGGTCATTCATAGCAATTGTGGATTGATGTGATTGAGTAACAAGCCCCCAATTGTGTCCTTGGACTGGAGCAGGCAGCCCATTCTCCTGCGACTCATGATGGAGCGTTTTACAACACTCGACATCCGGTAACATTTGCTATTTCTCTTCCGATGACTTTTGTTCGCTACACACAAGGAACTCACAAGGGCGCAATCAAGATCCCGGGCCTCATTAAAGAACTGAAATGGGGGGGGGGGGGGGGGGGGGGCGGGGAGGCGGGGGGGGCGGGGACAACAACAACAAACTGTCCCGACAAATTAACTGCACTTCACAGTAAGTGCAAGTTGACTTAAAGGTGATGGTGTTAATCTCAAAGTAGCGAACAAGACCCTGTGACTCAGCACTGATCAATAACCTTCTATTGGAAAGGACTCTTGCTCCCTACCTTGAGGAAACTACCTTGGGGAAACTAAACACGACTGACCTTGAACAAGCTGAATAACTGATTATGCACTAAACTGGGGGAAACCCACTAGCCACAGCTCGACTGACAGTGGTTGAAAAATAATGGAGATAAATAAATAAATAGAACAGCAGGTGACAAATACAGTCCATCCCCTCTTGTGCCTAACTCCCTCTCTGCTGCTGCCCTTGTGTTTCCTTGATTCAGGGGATTAGCGGAGATCAGACGAAGGACCCCCCTCACAGGACGAAAATAGCCTGCTCTAATCGCTGCTGTACAGGCTACAACAGCTCAGCCAGGGCAAAACACAAACCTTATCAGTGGACATGCAGAACTTTTCCCATTGAGCCGCATTCACGGCAAATCTCAGGGCGGAGTCCCAATTTGCAGCCGTTCAATTAGAGGCGGGACACAAATGTTCCTGAACTGACCAGCCAAGATTACAAGACCGTCACATCCCCATGCCCCGCTGTCTCAATGGGAGCTCACCCAAACCACATGGAAACTCTAAATAAACACTCATTTGGGAACTGCGTTGAGTTCTGTTATCAGTTGTCTAGAAACATCTCCAACTTTGGTTTAAGAGCTAACCATGCATGGTTTAGTTTGGCCCATGTGTTTGTTTGACTGGTGGCTGTCTTGTAACCTTGGTTGAATATTGAAACTGCTATATAGTAATTGCAATGCCAAAGCCATCAGGTACAAAAGAAAGTGTCATGCAAGTATTATCCTGGATGATTATTATTATCACCGTCACAGCTAATTACTGGGCTGCTGATAATAGGAATATCAGCATGGTGTTTAGGCTAATGAAACCTTCAGAGGTGACTAAATAGCAAAACACTAGTCACCCCTGTTGCCTGCTGCTGTAGCCCTGTACTAATTGGCTATCCCTTTCATGTTGTATTAATTTACTGCTGACGGATGGATATGATCAGAACAAATCAGGGCAAGTAGCAGAATGGAACCAACTATAAAAATAGAATAGAATAGAATAGAATAGAATAGAATAGAATAGAATAGAATAGAATAGAATAGAATAGAATAGAATAGAATAGAATAGAATAGAATAAAATAAAATAAAATAAAATAAAATAAAATAAACCAAACCTAGAAAAGGCACTCCTCAGAGCGCAGGTCTGAGGACCTAGCCAGGCTATGTCAAGTAGAGTCAGTCATAGGTTGCAGCTGGCAGGACGCAAGGAAGCTGCGGGGGGGGAAATACTATAAATAGTGTTTCTATGACATGCAGTTTAACGTTTTTGTGCCCCCTATGGGTTGAAGAGAAAGTGCTTTTGGAGGTATACACTCTATAAAGGCCCCACAACAAACGGGTTGACTGCATGTTCTGTACGGCAAACCGTACAGAACATCAAAACCCTGTTTGATGGTCATTGTCACATGACACAGGAGACCATTTGTACCTAATTTGGTGGGGGGAAACCTTTTCTGCAACAAACGGGACCATGGTAAAAATTCAGTTTCAGCTTCACCCAGGTGATGGCTGCTTAGATGGTAATGATGAGCACTCGGGGGAGCAGTTAGGGGTTAAGTGTTTTGCTGTACCCATTTAGATGTGGCCGATCCAAAATCTTCAGTGCAAACAATGACATTTGTAGCATTTGTGGCATCCCCTTAAGGGTGTAAGTGAAATAGTGAAATCGGACCAGATCATGATTTTTGGCATTTCTTTTAAAAATAGGCCCCTTCTGCTAAATTTGGATAGCAAACATAGCTAATGGGAACAGTATATGAACAATCTGAATGATTCATGTTTATCACATGACTACAGGGTAGTTGCAAAAAGTGTGTTTTGAAGAAAAAGCTAAATAGAAGAAAATCAAGTTAGGCAGAATATGGGGCTATATGGGGAATTGCTTCTTGATTGAAGGCATCCAGGGGGAAAATATTAGATTGCAATTCACCCGTACAACACAATTGCGGTCAACTACACTGGAACAGAGTGTTCCAGTATGAATGAATCAGTGAGCTCAATATTGAGAAATCGGCCACTGAGTTCAGAGCAGGTCGTCTAGCTATAGACTATCAGCGGGCAGTGACTTTATTTGCAGCTCACTGGCAGTAGAGAGAGCAAACAGTAGACTAGATGAATGAGATATGAAGTCCATTGCGGGTAATGAATGCGCGCTGTCTTACAGTAGGGAATAGTCTAGACGATTAACGAGCAACACAATTCTCTCACACAAAAAAGACAGTCAAGTTCTGTTCCTCTGTAGCACACAAGTGCGCACACACACACGCGCGCGCACACACACACACACGCGCGCACACACACACACACACACACACACACACACACACACACACACACACACACACACACACACACACACACACACACACACACACACACACACACACACACACACACACACACACACACACACACACACACACACACACACACACACACACACACACACACAAATACTCCCAGTCATCTCAATCAATAGACGGGTTTCCTGTTTGTAAACATGAGAGGATATGCACGCGCAGTGGAGGGGTGAGCCTATAGAGGGCGCTATTACCCGCAGCAGCTCTGGTCAAATCTACATTCAGAAAAAAATGGTCTTCACCGGGTTTAATGAAAGTAGATTAAATCATGCAGTTTGTAATATCTTGTTTACTCAATAAAAATGATTTGTCGGAAGTTGGATCTGTTCGTCTTTTATTTGTATACAATAGAAGCATTATGCCTATTATGCCTATAATAGCAGCATTATGCCTATCTAACTCCCGAACACAACAACAGAGTGAAGGGCACTTCCGGGTTCGTTCTACCCCGGGCATGCGCAGATTGCGCAGATTGCGCATTCTGCTCTGTGATGACGTCGCGCGGAAACCTATGTATAGGATCTATGTAAACCCCACACAGGACTTCCCCCATCCCTAAAACCAGGGTTCAATTGGAGGGGGGGGGGGGGCATACCTCTGTTTTTGACATCCCCCTCCGGTCATTCATTTCTGTCGCTGGTGGGTATATGTTTTATCCCTACTCCTGGTCAGAATAAATTAAATACATGCATTTCCTTTTGGGAATTGTAGACTTTCTGATATGTTTGATATTTGTGTTGTATAATATCACAATTTAACAATTATTAAAAACTCTATTTTGGGCATTAAAAAAACAAATATTTTCCAAATTAAAAAAAACAAAAGTAGCATATACATGGGGTCTCCCATGGCTTTATCCTTTTTTCCCCTCTACACCAAATCTCTTTTCTGAAAATTGCCAATCTACAAGCTCACAGACCTGCTATTTTCGCTAAATGTTTGCTCAGAATCGGGACACTAGGATTCATGTGGTTATATATTACACTACAGGTATATACTGTACAGTATATACAGTATATTGTTGCTGTCGGGCAGAAACCTTGTATCTCCATATTCTCCATCTACAGTAGTTTTTCTGTAAATTAATGCCCTACTTCGTCATACAAGAGTGTCGCACAAAAGTAATGAAAATAGCTGATCTACAAGCTTGTAGATCAGCTATTTTCACTATTTTAAAAAATAATGAAAGAAACAGTTTTGGACATACAAGGTTTCCAACCGACAGCAACCGGCAGTACTTTATACACGGTACTGTATGTGTGAAGTCTTCCTCAACAGGCAATGTCAGCCCATATTTTCTGTGTGCGCGCGCACGTGCAAACGCCCGTGTGCATTTGTCGCGTGTGTGCATTTGTGCTCACACTGATGAGGACTGAGTCACTTTCATTATGCAAGAGAGTATCCCACAGTGCTGACAAAGGTAATATGGCCCATGGGTTAGGTTGAGGTGATACCATATGCTCCATCTCTCCGTCTACCTCTCTTTCTCTATCCCTCCATCGTTCTGCCTCTCTTTATACCTCTTGTGAACTCTCTCTACGCTCAGGGAACCTCGTGACAAACAGACGTCATCAGAGTAATGAGCAATTGTCTTCCTGGCAAAACAGGACAAAGTCACCTACAGCTAACACACATTCTATTACCACCCTATACCTTCTAATTTACACTTTCATTTCCTGTTATTGTCTGGATTGTGTATTCACAGATTCACAGATAGTTATCCTCTATCTATAGCAATGATTCTCAAGCTTTTACATTTCAAGGACCCCCCCCAGCCCGGTTTAATATGCATAAGACCACAGATACTAGGATTTGATAAGAGTTTTATCTCTGGGACCCTTATCTACACTGTATAATCATCAGTGTTAATTTAACTCTGAGAGTGTACATTTCCATTTCATCTTTTCATTTGTTTGAAATTGTGCAAGTACATGTACATGTTTATAATTAATTAATACATACATTTACAATTTAACACTTAATCATTAAGCATTACTCTAAATATACTGTATACTATCAAAACATTGGTGACCTTTATGACATTAATCTTTCTGATCTTTAATTACTGATCCATTCTTTATTCTTCATGTAGTTCTGTCTGTTTCGTTTGTCAATCAGTCATTGTTTTTTTTTCTAAATGTGTATATATGTTACAGTATGATTGGAGAACCAGTACGATTGAAGAATGCGCGCTCGTTTTTACCACCCACCCAGCACTAGAGGGAGCCACAAGCCAGGCTTGTGCACAAACATATATGGCCACACACACACACACACACACACACAGTCACACACACACAAACACACACGCGCACACACACGCGCACGCGCTCATGCTTTTTTTGGTTTATTGAAAGCAGGACTGTTTAGATACTTTTATTGTGTGTTTTACTGGCTTTTGTTTTACTTTCTCCCTGACACACACACACACACACACACACACACACACACACACACACACACACACACACACAGTGATCCATGAAAAGAACTATTCTGTCCCTATCGGTTTACAAATCAAACGGCGCTGAGTCGACTAGTGGAGCGTCGGCCGGTCACCGCGGGCACTCGCGCCTGGAGGCGCGAGGGCGCGCTTCCTCGGCCTCAAGCTCCACTAAGTCGGCGCGCCGTGCGTGTGAACGCGTGTTCAGCGTTCCCCTCATAGATATTATGGTTCCCCTAGCGTAGCTTCCTAGTTGCTATGTGGGGGGGAACAACAAAAGACAGGTCTCCGTCGGCGCATCAAAGCCTCGCCTCTCCGCGCTCTCCTTCTCCTCCTCCTCGGAGGAGGAGAAGGAGAGAAGGAGAGGACGGGACGGTTTAAAACGCGAGGAGGAGGAGGAGGAGGAGGCTCCTCTTCCTCGCGAGCCTCGCGTAATAACCCCCCGCCTCGCAGCGCCGTCCTCCTCCTCCTCCTCGCGAGCCTCGCTAATAAACCCTGTCTCGAAAAGCCCCGCCTCGCCCCGAAGGAGCCCCGTGCCTAAAAACGAGCGCTCTGTCTTCAATCGTACTGGTTCTCCAAACGTACTGTGACATATACATTGTTTCATTTTGTTTAGGACCCCCTTGAACGAGATGCTACATCTCAATGGCTAACAAAGAATTTCAATCATCATTCTATTACCACTCTATACCATCTAATCTATATTTTAATTTCCTATTATAGTCTGGATTGTGTATTCACGGACACAGATATCACACAGATATCTATACTGTAGCAATGATTCTCAAGCCTAATCTACACGGTAAAATCATCAGTGCTAATTTAACTTAAATAGAACCATTTGTAATGTACACTGAGAGTGTACAAATGGTTCTATTTGTACACTCTTTAGAGTTACAGATCCGTAAAGGTCCATTTGGTTACTAACCACCAATCAAAGTTGTTCTCTGTCAGCCTGAGTGGCTGATGCGACATTGATGAAAAAGAAAGAAGAAAATGTATTGTTCACAAGAGGCGGTAAACGTAGAGATAGTAAACAAACCATCTTGAGGAGCTAAAACAGGAGGAGACATTAAATAATGTAGGCTCCACATCCTCTAATGGATTAGGAAGGACACACGCACACACATGCACCAACACCCCTTGTACGCATCCATGCGCACATACCCCCAACCACCCCCCCCAGAACCTCTGTCATTTCAAAAGACATTAGTAATTACAGACAGTTGGGGCTTAAACAGGATAAATTGGTGCTGGCAAGCAGAGAGGGGGGAGAAGGAAAGAGGGAGAAAAAATGTGTGTGTGTGCGTGTGCGTGTGCGTGTGCGTGTGTGTGTGTGTGTGTGTGTGTGTGTGTGTGTGTGCGTGTGCGTGCATCTGCGCATGCGTGCGTGCGTGTGTGTGTGTGTGTGTGTGTACAGGTGTGTGCGTGCGTGTGTGTGCATGCATAGAAGAGGGTGGGAGGACCAGTCCGTGTGGCACTAATATCATATCAAAAGCATGACAGTATCCATTTGGGCTTAAGGTGGCTGCTTTGATGAGCTGATGTACTGTATTAATGAAGAGCAGAGGTTTGGAAGCTCTCTGTGTGTGTGTGTGTGTGTGTGTGTGTGTGTGTGTGTGTGTGTGTGTGTGTGTGTGTGTGTGTGTGTGTGTGTGTGTGTGTGTGTGTGTGTGTGTGTGGTACCCACAGCGTCTATAGATGTGTAAATGATGTGCTGTGACATGCTACTGAACGCTGCTATGATCTGTCCATTGCCTCCCGCCACGCAAAGAAATACAGTAACATGATGCACATTGCACACAGCATACACAAACACACACACACACACACACACACACACACACACACACACACACACACATGTGGCTGGATTAAAGAAATATGTCTTCCTTCAGCATTTTTGCTTTTCATTTCATATGAAACAATAAAATAAAAAAAACGTATATTTACAAGTCAATGCAGATACAAATGTTGCATTTATGTGCAAATGTACAGTAACAAATACCCCAACAACAACACCACACGCGCAAGCACACACGCACACACAGAACTGGTCTTGTGGTCCGTTCATAGCCTCCTTCTCTCACATCCCACCCAGCATTTGTGGTTCTCCTTCCAAAGACTCCACTGCTCTCCTGCTTGTCCTCTTGTCAGCCCCGCTCTCATACAGGAACCAGGGGGAGGGTGCGTTTGATTAACGCTCAACAGGGGCGCAGAGCGCACACATTTTACGTAGAGTACAAAGACAAAGTACTACTATACGAGCCAGATAGGAACACCCTTGTAAAGAAGGATTGTACTAGCCCAGTGGGACCAACGGCAACAAGATGAATCACATCTGAATGACCAATAAGTCCAACCAGCTAGTGGCTCAATGGAACAGAGGCCACAAATGACATCTCCGCTGGGGTGAAGGGATCAAAACACAACAAAGAGATACAACAATGTGTGTACGCGTGTCTTTACTTATGGCACTTTTCCAATACTGCACAGTAGGGGGTGTTGGAAAAAATTTAAGAATCGCGATTCTTATTATGAACGAAAATCCAAAAGCCAAAAATCGGTTTTAATTGTTTTAATTCAAAAAAAAAAATGTGTAGGTTAAAGTTACAGGAGTTTTTACTCTATGGTGTTTGTGATATGAAATGTAAGCTTACCATAATCACAGTAAACATTAGCATGTCTTCTGTCATATTCAAGGGCTTTTTATAAACTAACTCCACTCACCTTCAGTTCAGCACAGCTGAGGTGTGTGTGTCACTGTCCAGCTGACTCTCATTGACACTCGTTAATGTTACTTGCATCAAAGCAATCATGTTGTGTTTCTGCATCAAATAGAACTATCTAAGTTTCCATCAAAGCCAATCATTTTTACACAACCCTCTCTGGTATTATATATTTTTATGTTTGAGCTGTCGGAAATAACTAGGCTACACTTGGTTGTTAAAGTCAAGATATAACAATATAACAATTTGGATTAAAATTAAATCTTTTTTTTATGAGAATCAATTTGAATCGAATCGTGACCCCAAGAATCGGAATCGAATCGAATCATGAGATAGCAGACGATTCACAAGCCTACTGTACAGTAGAACCGGCTCAAATCAGCTTGACTTGACCAGTGTCATCGCATAAATGTGTTACAATGGACTCCCCTATGCTGCATGGAAGCTAGAAATACTAACTTTTAAATAAAAGGGACTACACCATGAATTTTTAACTTTTTCTTCTTTTTTGTGTGTTTTTGGTCTCCCCTACCTCTCTTCTACAGTATCCCCCAAAATACCCCAGTTTGAACACTCAGGCTTTCACAGCAAATCTGGGGTTTTCTGTAAATTGGTCTCAATACAGGCCAAACTGATTTGGTCCCTGACGTGACGTCAGGGTACAATCCCTCCCGTTTTTCAGTTAAAAAAAAAAAAACTTAGTTTTTCTTCTTTTTCCACACAGAACCAGGAGATATCATGCATACAAACTGGCTCAATAGCGCCCCGTGCCAAACAGGACAATGTGGTATTGCAGGTGAAAGTGCTTTATAAGCCAGAGAGAAGTTAGTTGGAATGAGTATATCTGAGGCTTGATTTAGGCTCAAACCTTTTGAAAAACGTTTGAGGGACATAAACAATATGATATTAAATATTATTACTATTTTTTAAATTCATGGTGTAGTCCCTTTAATCAATATTGAGTACTAGGTCAGACTAAAGAAGTCCTTTGTTCAGAAAGAATCTGGCCAGGGTTAAACTGAACAGTGGACATTGCTCTTGTCTTAATGTTTTTATGTATATAATTAATTTATTTTTGTTTGTTTATGTCAAAAAATGTGTGTATTATGTGTTGTACTTTTCTTGCTGTGCTTTAACTGATGATCAATCGTGCCTATAAATACCCAAACTACGCCATCAACATCCATTATATTAGCTGTCCTGGTTGAGGAATACAGAGGAGAGAGGTTCCCAGGGCCGGGGTGTGTAACACATGGAGAAACCAAGCTGTTCTCAAGGCTGGGGGACTCTGCCGCCACACATTAATGACAGAGTGGAGAAGGCCAGTGTGTGTCATCGCCTTGGTCCCGCGGTGAAAAATACCCACCCGACCGCGCTCTGCCTGCTCTTTATTGATCACTCTCTGCCTAAACACTCCAGCTGGCACCCACTGAAATATTCATACTTCAATCTTGACAGCTTTTTATAATTTCTGAATATTTCAAGGCAACAATGGCTGCCAGTGGACACAAATCAAAGGGAGGGGAAGAGGGGATAAATAAGAATTATAGCTGCCCAACCTCCCTCTCATCCCTGTTCCACTGTCAGCCACTCTCTCTCTCTCTCTCTCTCTTCTCACCCCCCGTCCAAACAACCCCTCCTTCCTTCCGAGGCCCGCCTATCTCAGACAAATGGCCGCCCTGTCACACACAGTGTGAGAAATCCCACAGTCACCTACAGAGGATCGTTTATCTCTCCCAGGCAGGACCCGTTTGTTCGCGTGTGCGTGTGTGTGTGTGTGTGTGTGTGTGTGTGTGTGTGTGTGTGTGCGCTCATCACAGCCTCTGGGCAGGGAGACAGAGACACAAACAGTGCTAGCAGTGCAGTCGCTGACTGGGCACAGCTTAGCACAGACCTCAAGCCCCGGTCACACAGCATGTAACAGACCAATCAAAAAGCCCTGTCACTCAGCTGCAAACTGACCAATCAAAAAATCCCGACACCACTGACTGACAGGCTGACGGTAAGCCGGCACACCACAGGCAGCCGTTGCCATGGTTACTAGATGGAAAAGTTCTGCATCCCAAATCGGGAGTTAGTCTTGTGTAGGGTTTTTTCCCCTCATCTCCTATAAAAACAGCTCGAATCCACGTTCCTTATTTTCAGCGCGCTCTAAAAATAACCATTTGACTGAATGATTGATTGTTTCATTAATACACAAAGCAGGGTTGAATGTCGTGTCCTCCAGGTGCATTCTGCTTCTACACAACTTCAATATTGCGGCAAGGCCATAGGACAAGGCAATAACTTTGAGGATGTTCATTAACTTAAGTTGAATTTGCATAAATTGCCAATTACACTTATCCAGATTTAACCGAGACCTGTAATCATTTGTTTCCAGAGCTTTAATTACAGCCCTCTGATGAGTGGCTGATGTAATTAAAAGCAATACCTTATTGTTGCTTATCATGGCATATTAAGGAAATTACATTAGAGTCATTTTTCAATGGTGTGATTTTCTCCTGTCTGTGTGTGTGTGCACATGCGTGTCTGTGTGCGTGTTCACATGTGTCTGCTACATAGGTGTGTCGCATGTGTGTCATTCGGCTGTGTATAATTCACCTCTCCTGTCATGGGCGGTGGTGTGTCGCTCTTGAAGAAGGGACATTCATTTAAATGTCACACACCGAAAATAGTCAATCTAGAATCTACTATGCAATCTTGTACATCGGCTATTTTCGGTGCGCGACTACCGCACACAACTAAGTGTAACTCAGACTTTAACAATGGAAGACCCGAGAAGTCAAATCAAACCTAATAGCAGCAAGTGGGCCATTACTGTCTGTATTAACAATAAGAAACAGCGTAATGCGCTGCCGCGGCCTGATTGAAATGATCTGACCTCGGAGAACACAGACATAAACATCTGTCACTCGAGCTCCGAGATCCCACTCGGCTATTTGTTTAGCTTGACCCCTCTGGTCCCCAAAGTCATACAAACCACTGTGTGATCAAACTAATTACTGTGTGGGTGTCACCTGAGGCCAGGTCCTGTCCGTGCGAGCAGGCATGCATGCACAAAAACACAAACACATTATGCATTTACAGACCCAAGTGTTAATTTAACTCAGAGAGTGTAGAAAAGGACTGATTTGGGTAAATGTTTACACTCTCAGGTTTAAATGAACACTGAGGCTTGTACTGTGCACATGCCACATACCCAAGCAAGCCTGCCTACACATAGTGCACACAAATGCCTTTTACAGACACAGACACACATAGTCACATGCATACACGAACACGTGCGTGTGCACGAACATGCACAAAAGCTGTCAGTCAATCAGAGGAGGCTCCCCCAGACTCAAGACTCTTCCATCCCATTCATCAGATGTCTGCCATTGGCCGTCACCCCCATCTCTCTCTCTCTCTCTGCTATGTTCTGCTCTGCCTATTAATGACACACACTACATCAGTCGCTAGTCACAACCACCCAGGCAAATCAGCTTCATCTCTTACACATCCCTCAGCCCTGTGGAACAGACACACACACACAACCACACAAATAGCCCCCCCCCACCCCCATTCCATTGCGAGAGGAAAAAATATTGCAATGGGAAGAGATAGCGAGAAAAACAGCGTAGCAGATAGAGAGATAGTCTTGTACTAGTCTTGTGTCGGGAGTGTTTGCTTTTGAATTGTAAGCTGGCTGGTAACCAAACAGAGGCAGCAGAAAAATGGAGAGCTGTGTCTCCTATTGTCAACATCCAGGGCCTGTTGGTGCGCCGTCCTCAGTTAGGCACATTAGGATAAAAAGAAGCTATGGCTAAAGTGGCACTTAGTCACACAACATTACATAAAGTCAGTCCTGTCAGTGCATGTGCTCATGTTCCCATTGCTCGCCAGATGCAATGGGCTAAGCGCAAATGTAATAAACAAGAGTATTGCCTGTTGTGGATACGCCCTGTTAACTTAGATGTGTTTAGAGTGTACAGTAGAGCCTGCATGTGTCTCTGATTGTGCAAAGATCGTTCTCCCCTCTGTCTGTACAACGCAGCCCAATATCATAATAATACCTCAACCCTGAGTTATACTTTGTTGCGTATGAGTGTTACTCACCAGAAATAGCCAAATAGCTGTAGATCTGCTATGTTGATGCGTGACACCGCAACTAAGTATAAATCAGGCTTTAACGAGATCTTCAGGTTGGAGACACCCTGCTCATCGAGAGGTGACAGGAGATATAAAACAAGAGTGGGATAGAAGCTGAGTGGAACCCAGAGACAGACTCCAGTTTTGGACTTATGCCCTCGCCGGAGGCGCCTGATGAGGCGGCCCTCGCAGAGCCCTTAGCAAACTTTGTTCCTGAGGGCAGCTGGGTCTTCTTTTCCAAGAGATGTTCTCCAGCTTTCAAAGGCACTGCTGCCAGCACAGATTTCACCTAGAATTTTATAACTCTGATGATGACTGGGCCTAGTTCCTTGGCTAAACATTGGAGCTGAGGCTGGGAGAGGATGAAGGGTGTTCTCATAGGTCAGATCTGCAGTCTGGGTACTTGGGGAGTCTGAGACAAGACACGGTGTGAATCACACCGTGTCTTGTGTTCTGTCTTTGTCCCCGGTGGCCATGTTGGGCAAGTGTGTCTGTTCGTCACTTGCAGAGTATCTGTAAGGGTGCGTGTGTGTGCGCGCGCGCGCGCGTGCGTGCGTGCGTGCGTGCGTGTGTGTGTGTGTGTGTGTGTGTGTGTGTGTGTGTGTGTGTGTGTGTGTGTGCAATGAGACGTAGGCAGCCTGTGTGTGTGTGTGTGTGTGTGTGTGTGTGTGTGTGTGTGTGTGTGTGTGTGTGTGTGTGTGTGTGTGTGTGTGTGTGTGTGTGTGTGAGCTGCAGCTGTGCCAATCCCTCGTCCTCTGTCTCCAGGGAAGAGTTTTCTCTCTCTCTCTACCACATTCTCTCCATTAAATTGCCTGCTTGACTTACAAAAGAGGCCTCCTCTGTCCTCTCCTCTCTCCACCTCTCTTTTCCTTTCCTGTCCTGTCCTGCCCTCTCTCTTGTACGCAGCCTCACGACACAGAGCCACCACCGCTGTCAAACATGTCTTTGTCCTGTGCTTGTGTCCTGGTCCTAGACAACGTGGCCTGTATGTGAAGGGACTGAGTGTGTTATCTGCTGATGCACTGTGGCAGGGCGTGCGCGCACACACACACACACACACACACACACACACACACACACACACACACACACACACACACACAGGCTGTGATTCATGAGTCTCAGTGGAAGTGTTCAAACTGTCGCCTGCAGTTGAAAGAAACAGATTGTTCTGAGCAGATACGAGCTGATGCTGTTTGAGTACTGAGGAACGGGCACTCTCAAACTTTACCTAAAAACTCCCGAGCTGCATTAATTACACACATTTGGGACGTGTGCGCGTTTTCATGGGTGGGTGCATAGGTCTGTGGATGTGCTTGTGTGATAGATATGTGTGTGTAGTGGTGGGGTTGGCAGCTGCACTGGCTAATTTCTCTGCATCACTGTGTGCACGAAACACACACACGCACGCACGCACACAGTGTGTGAGTGAGAATACTCTGTCGAGTGTAAGGTCTGGCCTTCTCCAGATGCTCCCCATTCGAGGCCCGTTTGTCACCTGGGCTTTTTAAAAGGAAATTAAGCCTTTCGGTGAATCATTAAGGGTTTGTCGTGCCAACGCACTGGCCAACAGTTAGCTATGAAAACCCAATGTGCATTTAACTGCCGGCCATTATAGGGCCCGTGATTCCACAGAGCCAAGAGCTACATATACTGGAGTGCCAGCTCATGCACTCTGACTTTGAAACCCACTAGTGAAATAATTAATACTGTGTGTGTGTGTGTGTGTGTGTGTGTGTGTGTGTGTGTGTGTGTGTGTGTGTGTGTGTGTGTGTGTGTGTGTGTGTGTGTGTGTGTGTGTGTGTGTGTGTGTGTGTGTGTGTGTGTGTGTCACGACCCATCCTATGTGAACCACAGAAAGCCCTCTCAGAGACATGAAAGGGGTGAGAGAGAGTCATGTTTGATTTCTGCACCCGCCTCCCCTCTCTCTCTCTATCTCTCTGTCTCTTCAGGAAAAGTCAGTCTGCCTTGGCTTGTCATCCACATTGAGTGTTGTCTAATAGTGGCAGCTGGCAGCAGAGAAGTGACTGCATCAAGTGGATGTCCATTGACAGGAGGGCCATGCAGAAAGGACAGGAGGAAAGCGGCCGGGGAAACTCTCTGTTTCTCCTGCATTTGAACTGTTTCATGGCCTCCATTCTTTTTCCCCTGGAAAGATTCAGCAAGCCTCCGTTCCGGGCGTTCAATCGAGAATTTTTGTTCTTTTTTTTTTTTTTTTAAGTGCACCAGTACAACTGAATCGCTTTAAGTTGATACTTCACAATTTCCCGACAGCTGTGGCGGTGCACTTGGCACTCTGGCCAATTACGGCCCTGTCACTATGGTTACGCCCGCCGGCACCTCGGCTCGTGACAGTGGCGGATGCGGGGCTTAGGAGGAGATGAAAGGAGGAGCGGGGCGACTGCCGACATGCCTGTCTGGAAAAAAAGAGAGGCTCTTGTGCACAAATGGACTAGGATCAAAGGCAAAGAGCGAGGGTGGATTACCACGGATTCCCTAATAATGGCCTTCTCTTTTCCGCCTGCGTCCTGGACAATTTCACAGGCCACAGAGCCCATTACCTGTACTCTATGGCTATGCCATCCCAAATGCAGATCGTTCCACACAGAGCAGACTAGGGAGCATAAAGCCTGTAATTTATGCTTCAGCGAAAAACTGTCGCGCGACACGTCGCTCGACAAAAACGTGTTTTCGACTTGGGGGAAGACACTAGTCTTGTGTTACCAGACACATTGGAGATCTCCGCCTACCAATACATTTGGGGACCTCTAATTGCAAGGTGGTTGCTATAACAGCGGCTAACAAACATAATGCCCACTGCTTTGAAATGCAATAATTTTACCGCCCCAATATGAAAGGCCACCCTAAAGACTTTGGATAAGGATTGGTTCTGCAATGTAGGCTATATATCCCTGCCAGTCCGACAGCGAGGGATCATGTTTTCACTCGTGAGTCTGTCTGTCTGTCCGTTTGTCTGGGTGGTTGTGAGCAGCGATTAAGACGTATAATGACAAATGTTTTGTTACGAATGGCATCAATTGGTTTCCAGAGGTTGCGGGAGTGGCCGCTAAGTGGCCACAAATCATGAATGCAGCATCTGATTGCCGTGAAACTTTGCTTGCACACTTCCACTTGGCCAAGGAAAAACTGCCACCCTGAATTTTCTTAATCTCCTTCATGATGGCGCTATATCTGGCCAATTCACATTTTGGCCTATAACTCTTGAACTGTAGGTCGTACAATCAAATTCCATGGACTCCTTGGCTCATCATGCAACTCCCCATATCGGCCATATTTAAAATGTGGTATTTTAAATTTATTTTTAATTGTATTATTAACATAAGAGACATGAACTTTAATCATCCCCTAGGGATCCCCTTAATGTGATTGGTTATTGTTTACAACACATTCCTGATGAGCTCTACAGTGCTTCATTGTGTTATTCAACAAAAAAAACTGTATTATAATATAGGTTATAATACATTACAACCTATATTTTTGCCACAAAACATTTTCAGATGGGGGTCCGAGGGCAAATACATATCAATTTGGGGGTCCTTGGTACGAAAAATTTAGAGGGCATTTGTAGAATCAGCCTCAGGTTTTAATGGGTTAGGTCAACTCTGTCTTATGTTGAAGTCCGCTGACCAGAAGTCAAATGCTTACTGTTTCGTATGACTTGAATGATGAACACGCCAGGCTTAGCTTTGTTCCCAAACTAACCTTTTCTTTTTCAACCATTAAGACCTGAGGCCGATTCTAAGGCCTTCTAAATTAGTAGTTCTCACACTTTTTCGTGCCAAGGACCCCCAAATTGATTTATATTTGGCTGCGGACCCCCATCTGAAAAAGTTTTGTGCCAGGGATCCCCAGAAGATAATAAAAAAATGCTAAATTATTCAAAATGTTCAGAATAGCAGATGTACAAGCTTGCAGCACTGCACGAAGTGACATGCTGTGGGCTTGTATATCTGCTATTTTTTTATAGCCAACGCTAAAATCTAAAATGACACAGATGCTTTCCCGGTTTTAATGGGTTAAAACCATAGAGTTAAAAATAATAGAGAGGGCACCGGATATCCCCTCCCATCCACTTGCATTGAGTTGCTCACCCAGCGCATGAAGCGAATTCACCCCTTCTTTCGGGTGAATGTGGTGGGCGAGGGCGCGTTTTACGTCATAGGGTTTATTCGTGAGTGCGCCGGGGCTTGACTCATGAACGAGCACTGTCTACCACCGTCACCGCCGACAGTGGCCCCATCTGCAGTACCTCAAATGGCCAGCATGTCCATTCCGCTTCAATGAAACTACTGGGTTCTAGGGGCTTGGTTAAAACCAATCGGGGAGGATATTGTCACATTCGAGCAACACCGTGACGTGCCAACTATTTTCAAGTTAAGTTGAGGAGAGGAGAAAAGAGAGCAGTGTAGTACTTTCAGTGAGTGGGAGGAGGCAGGGCTGACAGCGCAGTGTGTGAGAGAGTTTGCGTCTCTCCATGTGGGTAATGTTATCAACTGTGTCTTCCGCCCTGTTTTTTATGATGGCACACGCACCACTGGTGTAAAGTTAACTCCATTCCAGTCCCCTTTTTAACCTTTATTTATTCAGCTGAGGTTCAGCTGAGAGCCTTTCTTTCTGGCTGCAGAGGCAGTAATTCCTATTTTTTTCTGAGTGCAGAAAACAAGCCTCTACAGTTATATAACAGTGAAGTTTTAAAGTTTTTAAAGTGGGAAAAGAAAGTTCCCTATTACTGACTAATACAGTCTGTATTGCTTTATATTGTATACTTATGCCACCTTGTTGCATTTAAAGTGTGTTTCTATGTTACTGGACAACACAGAGGCTGATCAAGTGTCTAAGGTTTGATAACTAAACCATACTGTAGGTAGATAGGTAGATATTCAGTTGCCAGCGGCAGCACAGCCGTTAAGGTACAGATACAGAGTAAGAGAAGTGCTGTAAGATACAGCAAGGGTAGCAATCAATAAGCTCCATCAATGCTGAACTACAGTATACAACAATATACACCCTGCACTATACAGAACAAGAATAACACACAGTCACAGTGTCATTACAGTATCCCACCCAGAGCTTAGGCAAAAATGTGAGCAAAACACATGCAATCACAGTGTCATTATGACATCACAGAAACCCCTGATATCACTACAGTGTCAACAGTGTAATCAGTACAATAACCACGCCTTGTGCTGGTGGTACTACGATGCGGCCTCTGGGCTAGAATGTCACAGTCAGTGACTGTACGGTATTGTACTGGTGTTACCTCAGAGTTAATAGTCTGCTGACCGAGCATAGCGACCATCTTGTGCCTCAAGGTAAATCCTCCTAGCTACCGGCACAAAGGTCAGGCCAAGTCTCATACAGGGCACAAAGCTGCAGTGGCACTAGTAGCCTTAGACCAGCATTACTTCACTTTACACTGTGTTGTGAGCTTTGTTCTGTCAATGAAAAGACCAAGGCAATACAGAACAGTAAATCCGTTGCTTGTTATTGAGACACAAAGAGCACAACGAAGGATGTGTGAAGGACGAATTCTTTTCATGGTAACAAGCCACCTGTGCAGTACAAGATATGTGGGCTGGTAAACTGCTATTCATACATAGGTGTCTATTCTCACACAGGCAGCAGTGTCTATTGACTTGTACAGTAGGAACAGAGGGTTAATGCATTGAGGATATAAAGCAACATCACACAATAGGGAGTGCTGTTGAACGTATTTTCAGTCGTAGACCGCAGATAATCACAGCCGTGATGATATACAGTACAACAGCATGAAGCCCAGAGTGTGATATTGCTTTTATACAACAGTTCTTCTACAAGCTCCATGTATTAGTTAACTTTAATAAGCAACAACAGACAATATGTTTGTTTATTTAATCACTTTTCAGCTCCGCCAACACAAATGATTCCACAACTTGACTGGCCTGTTGCAACTTTGTGTAGGTCTACAGGTTACCACAGGCCAGCTACTTTGTGTACAGTAGGTCTACATGTTACCACAGGCCAGCTTCTCTGTGTAGGTCTAGACAGCCTGTTACGCCTCGCCCCCCCTTCGCATCCACATCCTTGTGCTGTGGGCTCTGCACTCATCAGCGCCACAAGAGGGCTCCACAGCACACCACAGCACACCTGCCTCCCGTTCCCAATCTCCTCACCTGCCCTTTGTCTGCAATGATCTCCAGAGGCTACAAGAGCCTGGCCTGCATGCAGCTCAGCACCAGATCTTAACCGGTCTACTTGTATGGTAATATAAAGCTTGCCACTCTAGTTTCCCAGTGTTTAGTTGAGCTCTTAGCCTGTTACTTTACGTAGCTGCAGCGCAATCTTGTTCCTTGAGAATTTATCACTGACACTGCTTCTCCTCTCCCTCCAGTACCCGGGATTCCGAGCCGAGTCGGGGCAGCCAGCGGAGCCCACACCCCTGTTCTCCCCCTGTGATTAACTGTGGTTAATAAACACGCCTGTGTGGGCTTTAACCCTCTATTTGGCTCCTCCTTGCTGTGTGCTTGGGTCACACCATAAACGAGTCCTAACAGTAAGATCTGGCCAGCTGGACCCAGCCAGCATGGAAGGAGAACCCCCAACCCCCAACTCTGCATCAAGTCCAGGCCCGGGTTTTGGCCCAGCATTCTCGCCTGTTATCGGAGGCATCTGATGTCATGACCAGTATGCAACAGGAGCTTCGGGGGGTTTCGACTCACCAGCAGTCCAAAGCTGACCAGCTGACGAGCCTCACTGCCCTGGTTAGCAACCTCTACAACCAGGTCGTCACACTCTGCGCTAACCTCCCCCCACTCCCAAGATCTCCTGACTCTCGGCCTGCCCCAGTGCCTGACACGGTCCCTGAGCAGGTCACGTCACCTGTCCGGGAACTCCACCTTGTTGCCACGGACCCCTATGACGGTACATTCTCCCTTTGCTGGGAGTTTCTCATGCAGTGTGAGTACGTGTTTGATCTCCAGCCCACCATGTACTGTACTCCACTTCCCCCGCTCGTATAGCATACATTACCAACCTGACCACCAGAAGGGCGCACCGGTGGATTTTTGCTAGTCGTGAGGGGTCTGCAGCCTATATGCAGATCTACAAGGATTTTGTGATGGAGTTCAAGGCTGTGTTCGACCACAACATCCAGGGGCAGGACGCAAACACAGCTCTCTCCACTCTCCAGCAGGGCTCTAGCTCGGTAGCAGATTATGCCACTGAGTTCTGCATTCTCGCTGCCTGTTGTGATTGGAACGAGCCTGCGCTTCACAGCGTGTTTCTCTGGGGTTTTGGTGAGAATACGAGGGGCACCCCAGCCGAGAAGGTGAGACCCTCCAATCTGAACCAACTCATCTCTCTTTCCATTTCCATTAATGAGCACCGCCGTGAACGTAAGCGTGAGAGGGCATCCCAGCACCTGGCAGGGGCAGACACTCGCCATTCCAGCTCTTATCGACTCCAGGACCGATGAGAGTTTTGTTAACCTCCAGTACGCTCAGAAGGTGGGACTCCCAGTCTCTGCTCTTAAGAGGCCTCTCTCTACCTTTGCTCTGAATAGTCACACCATTGCAGGCGTCGGGCTCACCCCGACGTTCCCTGTCAGTCGCCAAGGTGGTGACCCTTGGAGGGGGGTCCTGTTACGCCTCGCCCCCCTTCGCCTCCACATCCTTGTGCTGTGGGCTCCACAGCACACCACAGCACACCTCAGCACACCTGCCTCCCATTTCCAATCTCCCCACCTGCCCTTCATCTGCAATCACCGCAGAGGCTACAAAAGCCTGGCCTACTCATATGGTAACATATAGCTTGCAACACTAGTTTCCCAGTGTTTGGTTGAGCCCTTATCCTGTTACTTTACGTAGTTGAAGCGCACTCTTCAGTCACTTTGTTGACATGTGTGATTCCGATGAGTTAAGATAGACAAAGACCGACCATTCATGTAATTAATGGTAATACGCACACTTGTAAATTATTGCCAATGAGTAGCTTAGCACATTTTTCTTTTAGAATTATAATAGTCAGTGTTTCCCCCATATGCATTTAACAGCGATATAGTACGACAGCTGAAATATGAGCGCCGCTGCTGAATTTGTATTATTATTATAATATATAAGAAGGAAGACGGCAGACGTGCAAAGTAACATACCTTTAGTTTACAGACACTTCATGTCCTGTTACACACTTGTAAGGGGGGGAGAGTCCAGACCATTAAAAGAGTTACGGGACACTTTTTGATCTTGCAATGTGTTCATGTTAATTCAGCATGTTCTTGTTGTTATGTATGAGCATACAAATTCCAAATCAACTGTAAGTTGGTTTTGGCAATAATTGTTTGTACTGGATTGAAAGCGTCTGCTAAATGCCTAAATTGTACAGAAGTCTATGGGGTCGTAGGCATACTGTCTCAATGGCTCGGGTTCAGTGTATTTCCAGAACGCTGTATCACGTCACATTCAGGTCAATTAGCTTTGCGCTTAGCTGATCACCTCTCCATATTAAATCAAGGCACCGGGTAGATGTCAACATCGAAGCAAACCACCGTTGATTAGGATTATCATTTGCCAAGACAACAACAAAAAAAAAGAGTTCTGCAACTTCACACCATTATAGACGGCATCGCCTCCCAGAAAGAACAGATTTTCAAGATATCATCGGATCGCATTGCGATGCAGGGTGTGGATACCTTGTAGAATTGTTCATTTTGTCAAGAAAGCAACATCGTTGCGCGATGGAGTATAAATTAAGATTAACGATACAAGAAACGTAATGATTTTTGAAACCCTGGAGTGGAGTGATATATACTGTAAACCGTAGTTAAAAGTCCCAGTGCTGTTGAACTCTATGTCAGCACTTTTTGAATACCTCTTGTCGAATCAGATATCCTGGTAGGACATTAGGAACAAACTGTTCTATTATCTTAAATAACTTATACATAATACTGTATGAGGACTCTGCTGAAGGAGCTTCCTTTATGAGCTTGAATATTGGCTATTTGATTGGCTAAGAGATTAAGTAGAGGGGGACAAATATAGGAGACCAAGTGCAGACCCCTGGGGGACACCAGTCAATAAAGTGTATAGGGTTTAAATGGCTACAGTATGTCTTTACATGAGAAAATATATTCTCTAGATCCCTTCATCCGCTTTTTCTCTTTCTTGAGAGTTGACCATAATCTCATCTGAGCTGTTATGGTAGTAGTCTTGGGAAATGGGAACTGCTGTGTGCTATAACAGTCCCCATTACTCTTAAAAAAGAAAAACGAAAAGGTCAACTGACATGCAGCGATACTAGGCTGTGAATGAGGGAGGTTCAATTGTTCCTAAAGTATGCAGTAAAATGTATGTACTGTGTGTGTGTGTGTGTGTGTGTGTGTGTGTGTGTGTGTGTGTGTGTGTGTGTGTGTGTGTGTGTGTGTGTGCAGCTGATGATACATGAACTAGGATAGGCAGCTGAAACAAAGTCTTTTTGACTGCAAGTGTGTGTGTGTGTGTGTGTGTGTGTGTGTGTGTGTGTGTGTGCGTGTGCGTGTGCGTGTGTGTGTGTGTGTGTGTGTGTGTGTGTTGTAAGACAAGCACTGGCCCATGGCTATTATTATAAGTGAAATATATCAGACACAGGGGGAGTGGAGTGGAGGGGAGAATGGGAGTGGGGGAGGAGAGGAGAGGAGATGGGGGAGAGGAGAGGACTTTGCCTAAAGCAAACATGATTTCGCTTGTAAACTGCAGGGCGCAGACACCACCCACCAAGCAAGAGAGGAAGAGAAGGAGAGACAGAGATGTGTAAAATACGCAAATCTCTGTGAAAAGAATCAGAAAAAGAAATACGACAGCTGAATATAATGTGAAGTGTTTGCTCCTGGCAGCCATTTATCTGATGGGATTTCTTTCCCTCCTTTCATCCATCCATCCATCCATCCTTATCTGGTAATGAGGGGAGGTGGGGAGGCAGGATGGAGAGATGGGTGTAATATTGCAGAATGTCAGGAAAGACGAGTGGATGTCATTGGGATGGAGTTCCTAATACGCTCTGACATTGAATGAGATCAAACGCCTGTAAATGTTACTGAAACAATTGGTTTATAGAATAACCAGGATGACATTCAGAGCACAGCCAATGGGCTGCAGGGGGAAATGGAGAGAGAGACACACAGAGAGCGAGAGCGAGAGAGAGAGAGAGAGAGAGAGAGAGAGAGAGAGAGATGTAGAGGTAGAGAGAGAGATGTAGAGGTAGAGAGAGAGAGATGTAGAGGTAGAGAGACAGATATAAACATAGATGGGAGAGGGAGGGGGTAGGGATATTATGATATTATGAGGGAGAGGAAGAGGAGAGACTGACAGAAAGAGAAACAAAATGTCAAGAGAGGACAGAAAGGTGGAGGGGGTTGGTAAAACATGGTAAAACACTGGCAGAGAAAAAGAAAGAAGAGTGAAAGTAGGCCGGAGGAGGTAAAGACAGTGTTGCAGTTGCGTGTGACCACCTGGATTCAAAACCGGGTTTCCCACAAGAGGAGACAAACATCTAGTGCTCAATCCAAACCCCCTGGCTGAGGGAGATATTAAGCCTGATTTATACTTAGCTGTGCAACAGTGTCGCGCTACATCTATGCCTGTGACGCGTTGTGAGTTGAAGATTGGCTATTTTCCGTGCGGGACACTGGCAAGCTTTAGGCCTCAGTCTGGGCTACTCGTGAGGGTTTCAAATACGAGGGGAAATTATCTTGTGGGTTTCTCTCTTCCCAACCAGCTATCGATAGGTAATATTACACCTAACTGGTTGACGATAGTTAATATAGTTAGCCTATGCTAACTAGTAACTACACAATAATATTAACCTACCAACAGCCGACCAGATATGTCCAAGGGTTTTGGTACTACGTACTCCTAGCAAGTAGCAACATGACAGCATCCTAATGAAACCTAATGAAACCGTGTAAAGTTTTGAAGTATTGGCTTGTTTTTTCCCATATTGTACTGACAGTTAAGCACGAAACTCTCCATCAAACACACACACACACACACACAGCAGCCTAGGACAACTAGCCTCCCACCACCACATGTGTGTGCGTGTGCGTGTGCGTGTGCGTGTGCGTGTGTGTGTGTATAATGAAAGGTGGCCTACATACCTGAAATGTTAGCCCTGTTGCTAATGTTAAATATTAAGATATTAATGATTGAGTAATTTGAGTGACCTGAGGATCAGTCAGTGAGTCTGTACTGTCTGTCTGTCTGTCTGTTTCTCTCTCCTCCTGTCCTCTCTGCTCCTCTCCTCTGTGGAGTACATTATGCCCAGATGGCAGCCAGCAGGGGCCCCATGCCCCCCTCCCGAGGGTCACTAAGTGCTGCCCTGTTGCTGTCTGTCTGTCTGTCTGTCTACCTGTGTCTGGTGTGTCTGTGTGCGTGTGCATGTGTGTGCGCACGCGCGCGCCATCAACGGTGGTCCCACAGTGCTAGAGTAGGACAGATGGTTAAATGATCATCACCAGAGAGGAGGGGGGTCTCTCTCTCCCCAGTCACCTCTGGAGCCCTCAGTGCCAGTGGGCATGGCTTCATGGCAGCCATGGCTCTGTGTGTTCAGAAAGGGCAGGCTGTGCCACCCTGGTGCTGTGTGGGGCTCCTGCACACATGGGCGTCAACCAGGGACAGCCTGAAAGGGCACAGGATTCACGGCGTGGTATTTTCAAACTTGACTGATCTAAATATATTGTGTGTGTGTGTGTGTGTGTGTGTGTGTGTGTGTGTGTGTGTGTGTGTGTGTGTGTGTGTGTGTGTGTGTGTGTGTGTGTGTGTGTGTGTGTGTGTGTGTGTGTGTGTGTGTGTGTGTGTGTGTGTGAAGGGGAGGGGGAGCTGGGAGACCACAACATTGACAGATGATTGAGGGTATCACATACTTGAGGGTATCACATACTTCATACTGTAGATATACACCTACACACATACATATACACACCTTTACAGTTTCACCTGTGTGTGTGTGTGTGTGTGTGTGTGTGTGTGTGTGTGTGTGTGTGTGTGTGTGTGTGTGTGTGTGTGTGTGTGTGTGTGTGTGTGTGTGTGTGTGTGGACCATGTTGTGAAGGAGTGCAGAGGTTCAGCCAAGCACAAACAACACGCTCCCTCACATTAGTGTGCATATTAAACACATCAAACACTTCCTGTCGGTGTGCCAGCAGGTGACCGGATAGCGCGTCAACCACATAATCACTATGTCCCCAGTTCGATTATGTCTGGAGACCCGTGTTGCACGTCTTTCCCCTTCTCTGTCCCAGCTTAATTTCCTGTCTCTCTACACTGTGACGTCTAAATAAAAATACAAACAGAAAAAGGCTAATAAAATTATCTTTAAATACTTCCTGGGGCACAGCCGAGGATGGAGCACCAAGCTGTCTGTGGAGCTTGGACAATGGCCAACGATTAAAACCAACACAGTGCTTTGAAACTTACAGTTACAGCTCTCCTCTACAGTTTGCACATAATCCAGTTTAGCCTGCTTTACGATAATGGCAACATACAGTACATACTTAACATTGATACACTCACAAATTATGAAGAGAGGGAAATGCATGTACACATACAGGTATGCACACAGCACGGCATAAAGCAGCACATAAATGTACAGCATGCTCTAATACTTATAACATAGTATGTTAACATTACGTTCATGATTCAATCTCATAAGAATGACTAGTTATAAGATGATTCATATTTTAATGAATTATAATGCATGTATGATCTTGTCAGATCTTTTCACACAATGTTACAATAAAACTAGAACACTCACGTTTGACTGTCTGACCTAGGGCGGCACCATTGCTCCTATTTTGTGTGAAGTCTGCTCATAACTTCCGGGTCTTCAGATACTGAAGCCCACAGCTAAGCTTATGTAACACTACAGAGCTATCTTCGATATTCAACATTAGATACAGTATCATGAAAAAAGCACCACAGAAAAATCCGTAACCTGAACTGTGGTTGGGATATGAGCAACCTTGCCAGAGAGGTTTGATCAGAGGTTTGATTAGAACACTCTCATCTTGCTAGGAGTCAAGCCAAAACCCTTGTACACACTTGGTCTGCTGTCAGTTAGTTAACATTATCTTGTAGTTCACAGAGTCTACATTATCTATCGTCAACCGTAAAACAGGACATCAAAGCTATCGCTTGCTATGCTAATAGCTGACCAATGAAGCTTTTTGGGGGGGATACAGGAAGAAGAAGAGAGGTTGGAATGTTCACTGTTGTTATTTTTGTCTGGGGCATGTTTGTCAAAATTACGTATCTGTCTCTCTCCATCTCTGTCTGCGTCTCTGTCTGTCCCTCCTTACGGCGGTCTGCAGTGTCCAATAGCGTTCAAACTGTTCTTTTGTTTGGCCCAGGAGGCAAGTACTTGAGTGCAATGAAAGACAGGAAGAGAAAGAGTGAGAGGGAGGGAGAGAGAGAGAGAGAGATGGAGGGATAAATGTAAATAGAGAGGGATAGACAGAAAAAAGAAGAGAAAGACGACAGAAGCAGAGAAAGGACAAGGAGATGATGACAGATGGACTTAGAGAGAGGAAGAGGAAGAAACAGAAAGAGAGAGACTGACAAAAAAGAGAGGAACCTGCTGTGCGGCTAGAGTTGACATTTACTCGAGGCTTTTCAGCCGATCCAGGGCATAACGCCATATGCCAGGAGGCCTGTGTGTGTGTGTGTGTGTGTGTGTGTGTGTGTGTGTGTGTGTGTGTGTGTGTGTGTGTGTGTGTGTGTGTGTGTGTGTGTGTACGCTTGCTATACTTGTGTGCGTGCATGCTCTCACCCTGCGTCAGTGAAACACTGTTTTTTTTTTACATGAGGTCCAAATGAAAAGCTAAAGCAAAGGCAGCTGTGCTGGATTTCAATGTTAGCTTGTAAAAACGCAGAGAGAGGAGAGAGAGACGGAGGGAGGGAGACATCCTTTATATTTCCGCTGACTCCAAATTGCCCCGTGGACAGATGGAACGAGAGAAACATCCACGCACATGCACGCGCGTGCACACACAGCACCCAAGTCATTAAACAAATAAACTGAAGACATGAATGCAGAGCAGAGGGGAAGAATTAAACAAGGAGAAAGAAAAGGATGTCATTATATTCTATTTTTCTTATCATCCGTTTCCGTCTTTTAAACTGTTTAAACTTTCATCCTTTCGCAGACAGCAGAGATGTGCCGCTGAGAGCCAGAGAGGGAGCCTGCACACTCTCTCTCACACACACATCCGCACACATACACATAAATCATATTGGCCTACATACACACACCCCAAAATAAATCCCACTGACGCAGACGAACAGGCTAACATTCAGACCGATATGCAGCTACCAAGCTGTCCTCTACTGTTTGTACATAATCAAATCTGCATTGCTTACAATAACGGCAACTTTCAAAAACACACATTATGCACTGATGACAATGCACGCACGCACACACATGCAAGCGCACACACACACACACACACACACACACACAGACTTCCAGTAGCTGTACAGTTATGATAGGAAACAGATGTCTCCCACTGTGTTTCACTACAACAGCTTTGATCTCTCCTCTCGCTACTCAACTGTACATGTACGGAACCCAGCAAAGCTTACTGCATGCACACTGTCATAATATGAACGTGCACACACAGGGGCATGCACGCATACGCCACCAGAACAAGCACGGGGCAAAATATGATCTGAATCCATTTTGAATCCTTCATGTCATCGAGCACGGCTTGATTTGATTGACTGCATCGTACTGCAGTATACTTTTAGTCTGTGACGTGTGTTCATAATTATATCCCAATGATTCATTCAGACACACACACAGATAGATGATACACACGTACTGTACATGAGCACGCATGGACACAGACACGCAAACACATATAAACACTGTCATACATACAAATGCACAGCCACACACAGATATTTGCAGGCACACAATTCAATTCAATTCAATGGGCTTTATTGGCATGAGAAAACATACGCACACACAGCGACACACACACCCCCCCCACAAACACACGGACACACACACACACACACACACACACACACACACACACACACACGCACGCACGCACGCACGCACGCACGCACGCACGCACGCACGCACACACACACACACACAAGCCTGACATAAGAGCTAATGATGATTCTCAATGAGCGTCTCAGAGTGGCCTACAGGTAACTGACTGCATAACATGATTCATTCAGTGCAGAGTACGGATGTCGTTACCACGCTGCTAAAATGATGTCCCCCGGGCCAGAACACACATTCTTCAGACTAAAGTCCACTCGTCTTTGCAAATGGCACACAGGGGAGCAGCCCTCCACAAATACTAATTCTACACGATGAGAATTTGCCGGCCCAAGATTTCCTGCTTTTAAAAAACGGAGGCGGAATCGATCCCAATGAGTTACCAGTTGTTTTTTTTGTATTGATCAAATGGACAACCTGAGGTGAAAAGCTGTCTGGGTTATCCATCCAATTACAGTAATGTTAATGCTTATAGGCTCTTAGAAAAGGAATACATTGAGGGGAAGGTGTTTGGGGGTGATTTTCCATTGCTACTTGGCCTCGCTCCCTTCCAGCAAGCTGTGTCTTAACTACATCAAGCAGTCAATCAATGCTAATTCCTGTTGCTTACTGAGATAGTTAAATGCAGCCGCTCGCTCCAGTGCGGTGAATGTCAATCAGGCTGCTTGAGAGGCAGCGTGATGACAACACAGGCCACTCTGGACTAAGGCTGCAACTACTTATAATTTTTTATTAAAGCGATTATTCTATTTATTACTTATTTTCAATTAATCAAATAATCAAGAAGCATGTTTTTTAATACATCAAGGAATAAAAAAAATTAAGGAAAAAAAAAGAATATTTTTTATAATTGACTAAATTCAGTCTGATAAACCACTTAATTTTGCACAAAAAATAGTGAAAATAGACAATCTACAAGCTCAGTGAGTTTGCTATTTTAGCTTTTTTTATCGATTATGTATCTATAAACCTGTGGAATCTTTGTGTGTGTGTGTGTGTGTGTGTGTGTGTGTGTGTGTGTGTGTGTGTGTGTGTCTGTTTCCCCCACATGTGTGTGTCTCCCACATATCTCGAGGACTCAAACTTGGTATGTGTATCACAGAGGACCTGAGGGAGTGAAGTGGGAAGTCAGTCAGATCGGCGGTTGTCCGGAACTATCGAGTATAAATCCGCAAATCTCCATATCTGTCCGTCTATCTGGCTGTGTCTCTTTTTTGCCTGTATATGGAGATCTCTGAATCTGTCTGTCTGTCTGTCTGTCTGTCTGTCTGTCTGTCTGTCTTCCTTTGGAGATCCCTGATGTCATCAATATTACTAGAATAACAATATAGACTGGCCTCCAAATGGGGACTAAAACTAAGTTCTCACAACGGATACAACTGGTATTTCATCACCAGAGGGGCATGCATTCCCAGCAGGCATCGGCCTAGTTTTAATAAAATATATTTATTTAAATTAATAACTAGATTAAATCCATTGGTTCGATTGACTATTTCACCCCTATAAAGGCACAAGTGGACTTGCTCGCGCCCACAAGCACGTAGTCAGTCACAGATTGGGCCTCACAATCGTCAAACCTCCATAAGCACCCGTTCCTAGCGACCTCTTTAATATGCCTTAATATGTCTTTATTAGCACTTTTTAACTGAATTAGCACTCTGTAAATGGCTGTGACCCTGGAGTCGTGGGCATTAGAAATTAAATTGCTTCACTCAGTTGAAGTCGCCGTCTGTGATTCGCCTCCTCTTCCCTCAATTCCTCTTCACCTCTGATGAAGTCATCTGGTGTCGTGAGTCTGCCTCAGGAGAGGGCAGAGAGAGGCTCACGACACTGAGTGGGTACATGAAAAAAATACTAAATAGAAATAAAAAAGACGAGACCTTGTGATTTGTAATAACATAACATGGAGTCATATCCTGCAGGAGACTGGAGCAAAAAATAGACACGTTCCGAATTCTTGTGAGAACGAGGTGGACAAGTGGTGTCCTGTGTGTCAAAAATGTCTCCGTCACGGATCACCTGAAAGCCAGAGCACAGAGAGAGGCGGCTCTGCTGTGTGCGTGTGTGTGTGTGTGTGTGTGTGTGTGTGTGTGTGTGTGTGTGTGTGTGTGTGTGTGTGTGTGTGTGTGTGTGTGTGTGTGTGTGTGTGCGTGTGTGTGTGTGCGCGTGTGGAGGTCGTGACTGATGTCAGCTCTCGTGTCATACTAGATGACACACTCCAGCCTGAAAGACACCAGGAGCTGTCAGTCACGCTGCATTCAGCCCGCCCCTTCCGTTCAGGACATGCACGGGCAAGCATTTGTCGTCACTGAACTCACGGGTGGGACATAGTTTGACAGACTAGCTCACAAAATAGGCACTGATGCGTGCAAGTGTGTGCACGCGCACACACATGCACGTGCATACGTATATCAGCAGCAGTCCACTTAAAGCCCTATAAACATTGTCATAATGATGAAATAGCAGATCTACAAGGTCACAACGCCTCACGATGTGACACGTTGTGGATGTTGTAGATTTATTTATGTATTTTTGCTATATTTTAACATTTAGATTTTTTTGTGAAATGGCTTTTTCCACCTATAATGACATGGCCAAAATAGGGACACCAGGTTGAAAGTGGTTAAGAGTAGAGTTCGATCGCCGATTTTCTCCAAAAATGTTATCCCACGATTTTGTAACCCCTATTTTTCACCCAGTGCCAATGCCTAAGCGTGTAATCCTGGGCACTACTCTCCCTCTGCCAGCCTGGGGAGAGCCCCGAACTCAGCTCATGCTTCCTTCAACACATGATGAGTTAGCAGACGTAGCGTGTGGAAGGAGCACGTTATTCCAACCAGTTCCTTTCCCCTCCATCAGGCGCCCCGGCTGACCAGGGGGAGGAAGTATAGAGACCAGGATTACTGCATGTTTTTTGTGAGGGTACCTACCCTAGGGGACACGGGGAGAACATGAGAATTCCACACAGAAAGGTCCTTTCGCCAACCCCACCCAGGGTATGGACACTGATCTCGATCGCAGATTTTCGATTGAGTTTTGGCCATTGTCGCCCGTTTTTCTTTAATAACAGTTAAAAGTTTTTTGGGGTGTAATAGAATTTTTTTTCATTTTTTTTTCACAGAACCCGAGGCTCGGCCTTGCCCGACTAATTAGCATAGATTTTGGGCCCGGCCGGCCCGAAAACGCCGGGTCGGGTCAGGTAGGGTCGGGTTCGGACAGAATTTGAGAACTCTAGTTAAGAGTGATTAGGGTTCAAATAAAGATAACTGAGAGTCACTGAAACAAAACACAATTTGATATGCAGAGAAATTAAAAGCCAGTTAGCTTTTTAGTAGTGGCAGCGTGAGATGTTATGGTTGTTATTTGGAACTCAGTGTGGGAGTTTTTGATGATGAGCCAGACTCGTGCTATAGAAACAGTGTGACACTGTTCAAGACAAGAGAAGCAGCAAAATACAGTTACAAACAGTGAGGTGCTCTGTGGTTTAAAGTGGAATAATTTTGTGCACCAGTCAGCATGCAGTTTAAGCAGTACAGTACATTCACCATTTGGAAAGAGAGAGTAAATAAACCGAGTAGAAAAATTATGTTATCAACTGAAGGAAAGCTGTTCACGACTGCTAGAGCGCAGCTGCACCGATCACTATCACACACGACTTGTGATAGTGATGACTATGTAATTGGTGAAAATGCTTGGACATGACCCTGGACGGAAACCAGACTCCGCTGCAGCTCACACATGGGAACCCACGTCAAGCCTGCTGGCACGTACGTTCTATTCTCCATCGCTTACACCTCCTTCTAGCCTTGCCAATGTGTTTTCTCTACAAACAATGGCTCATGAAACACTGCCAACTGGAAATAAATAGACAGATAGACAGATAGATAGATAGAAAGATAGATAGATGGGGGGGGGGGAGAGTAAAGAAAAGAGGAGAGGAGAGGAGAGGAGAGAACACAATGTCTTTTTGATTATCTTTCTAAATGACACTTCAGCCCTCCACCCTGGCTGTGTAATTGTGATTACTGTGCCTCTATTTTGGTGCCTGGCACCGAGCACCTGCCAGCCTTGGTTCAGCTACAGGCAGAGAAGAGTGGAAGAGTGGAAAAAATTCTCAACCACTTTAAAATAAGTAAAATGAGTACAAAGGCTAACAGCAACACTGTTATAGATACAAAGTTGTGAAGACGTGGGGCTTAGTGAACAGCACAGCATGTGAGTGCGGGTAGCCTGTGCACAAGCAGTCTGCCGAACATATAATTACCACCTGCCCCCTATACAGACCACCCTCGAAAGCCGGCCTCTTCGATGTACAGTCGTAGGACTAGAGAGGAGGGCAAGGCTACACGATGTTGAACTGGACATCTGACGAAACACGAACAAAGCAAAGTGAAACCAATCGCAGAACAACAGCAAAACCCAGCAAAAACAATCTGTCTCTATTCTCTACAAAACACAGCGAAATCCTTAGTGTCAAAATGTTACGTTACATTAACACCCAGATTGTGCATGTCTTTATTTTTTATTTAAAGTTAGGGGTTAACAAGGAAGCAAGGAAGAGAGACACATGTGTGTGTATATATATATATATATATATATATATATATATATATATATATATATATATAGATATATATATATATATATATATATATGTATATATATTTATACACATACATACACACACATATACATATAAGAAGCATAATTCAAACAGATAGGAAGGAACATAGCAGCATAATTCAAACAACTCCCAAAGCAAACAGCGGTCAATAGGTAACAATCAGATCCGTCACTGCACCTTTATTCGAGTCCCCCCTCAAATGCGTCACAAGATGACTGATTCAATTAAGCTCCCCTTGAACAGGATGAAGAGAGAACCAGTCTCATTTGCTCTTTGTAGTGCTACTAATGGATTTTGGCAGAACTTATTTAGAAAAATAAAACAAATTTAAAAGAAAAAGATAACGATTGGCCATCCCAGACTCCGCCCCACCATGACATCGTCCACCCATCCCTCCACCACGCCTCCCTGGTGTTAGTCTTGCCGCTGCGTTAGCCAGCGAGTCGATGAAGGTCAAAGACAGTCCCCGCCACGGGCAAGAGCTTATCGCACCGGCCTGAATGGAACAGAAATGCGTGTTGTGTGCGAAAGTGTATGAGCGAGTGCACGTGGAGTGCCTGTGCATGTGTGTGCGTGCGTGCGTGCGTGCGTGCGTGCGTGCGTGCGTGCGTGCGTGCGTGCGTGCGTGTGTCCGTTTGCGTGTAAGAGAAAGTGTGTTTACGAGAGTGTGTTCTGAGAGGTGGTGATGGGAGCAGAGATGAGTTTTAGGTGACAAAATCATCCACCTCCCCACCACACACACACACACACACACACCATCAGTGGAAGAAAAAAAAAAGGCAGCTCCTGGTTCCCTGGGGCCTGGAAAGCTTTTTTTTCTTCTCCTCACCCTTTCCTCTGCTCTAAAGAAAGCAGCAGGGGGCACGGGAGGGTCTCGGAGGTTCACTGTGCCCACAGGCTTTCGCGTTTCCCCTGCCACGACAAGGCCACCTCCAGTGTGCTAATTGCCGTCTGTAGTGGGGGCCTGGCTGGATGGATGGATGTGTTTATTAATAGGGAGAGAGCTAGACCGTTGCCAGCTGCAACTCATTGCACGCACGCACGCACGCACACACACACACACACACACACACACACACACACACACACACACACACACACACACACACACACACACACACACACACACACACACACACACACACACACACACACACACACACACACACACACACACACACACACACACACACACACACACACACGGAAGAGGAGGAGCCTGGAGGACGCAGCTAAAGGTCAAAGGGCAAACACAGCAGCAGGAAGCCATTAGATCGAGCACTTCCTGTTCCTGTGAACTCTCCGGGGCGAGGATGCCCTTGAGCGCAGACTAGGGGACAGTTTCCACGCCTGTTTTCCATAAGCGTAGCCATGAGAAGGGAGATTGCAAAACTGACCTCAGATCATCTGGGGCCTCCGCTGGTAATTACTGACAAGACATATGTACGAGTGGGAAAGGTACTAAAGCAGAACGTGGGATTCATTTAGGAGACAAAGGAGCGCCTCTCTGCTGCCCTTCACCACTGCCTAAGGACACCAGTGTTGTACGACGAACATGATGAAAGATGGTCACAAGATGGAAGACAAACATTAAGGGGGAAATAAATCTCTTACAGGCGTAAATTACAGAAAAGAGTAAGACACACACAGAAGAAGTTGTCTGTTACTATTATCTATCTATCTATCTACATACTAACATACATACACATACAGACCTAGGCAACAAGGCTAAAACGTTGAAGACATACTGCTAAGTACTATTGCATCATCTTATTAAGGCGCTTGTGGAGTCTGTATAATTAAAGCATTGTCACACTGTTACGGGCCAGAAATTTGGCTATGTGCCAAACTCAGCTTGCACAAGTCCCAGTCCCTGATATAATATATACATAATATATCATTGTTTGTGATGGTGTGAAATTTCTCTCTTTTTTTCATGGTTGCATTGTAATGGACAGCAAGCACTTTGAACTACATATCCCTCAAGGCGTTGCTTCAATAGCGATAACTTCTTTTACCGATTTCTTTCTAAAGATTTTCCACTGTGGCCAAAAGATTGCAGCTCATTAATTCAACTTGACACATGCAATCGGATTCATATTAATGTTTGCACAGAATCTAAACAGCCATACTGGACAGCCTAGCTCAGTACTAATCAATACCATTGTACCATTCAATATAATTATCAATGTTTTCTTTGCACTTCACTGATTCCTTCCAACACTATAGAATAAAGCTACAGGTACATCGCAAAGGCAGAGCATGGAGGGTTCATACCCAGCCTTGCTGAGTTAGTATCTGTGAGATGAGAGCTGTGCTACTATGAGAGACGAAGTAAGCGAGTGATGTGGCACCGTTGAGATCATCTCATTCCCCAAATGCTGGCTCCAAGTACCAATTAGGATTCAGTGCTATGAAGTGGATTAATGGGACGCTCTATCGCCCCCCTGTTAACAAAATAGCACTTCACCCCATGCGTTCAACTTCTAAATTAGCTCTGCTCCTCCACTCATGTTCTGTACCTGCGAAAATGTGGAACAAAAGCAATTCACACGTTCGAACTGGGAGACAAATTGTGAACGCGCAAGCATCTGGGAAAATGCGGCTATTGTTACTTTACAAACAATAAGTCACTTGATCCTAGAATAAGTCATGAAGCAATTCCTTGTCAATGAGCAATTTGCACTCTTAAATAAGCTTCCAATAAACCCTAGTCAATCCCTGTCTTCATTAATAGCTCTAGGAGTGGCTGCTGTAGAATAATTCAAATATCAGACTGGGTGCAGTTAACGAGTCAGCCACTTCATGAGAAAGCGTTGCGGAGGATTGAGGGGTTAAGTGGGGGTGTGGGGGGGATTGTCTAAGGATGGTGGAGCGGAGGGGGCTCGTCGGCTGAGGTCCTAGTGTGTCTGGGCCTCCGGAGGTCGCACAGTCCTCTCCGCTGTCTGGCTCTGCTGACTCAGAATGACGCGCTCACTCCAGCCGTGACTAATCCAGACAGTCCAGCCCTCGTTCACTCAACTCTCCTCTCCCTTTCTCTCTCTGCGCTATTTATAAAGCTTAAGTCTGTGTGTGCGCGCGCACGCCTCATGTATGGCAATGGTAGAAAGGCAAATAAAAGACATTTGATATCCACTCCAGTGCTAATTGGTTTGGCTCTTATGTCCTAAATGGACATCCTGCCGATTTTGAAGTGCTGGGGCCGATGATCCCTCCAACTGTCAAGCCCGAGCCACCATGAACCAGCAGATGGACCAGTGAGGCCCTGCCACAGTTGTACATTAAAAAACCTGTTAACTGAGCGTACAAGATCACTAACAGTCCACAGCAGGCGCCATTGTCTCATTTTAATAATCACCGTATGAAACGATTACAATCAAAAGAGAGTCCGTCTACATTTTAATGTCACATTGTGATATCGGAGAACAGATGCTTTCAAAGACACAAACCATGTGAGAGCAGTGCAGAAAGAAACAATCAATCAACGATCAATACTCATCTGAAACCAGAGAGATGAGCTATTTATGGAAAAGTAATAAGTAAAGGCAAATAAGCACAACAAAGCAAATTTCAATAGCAGACATAGAGGTGCAAATATCTCTTATTCCGTACATGCATTTCCAGAGATATGACTGATTACGTCATTTTGACCTTGACCTTCAACCAATAGAAACCGATTACGATACCCTGCCAAGCAACAGCCACGTTGGACCATCTCCAAACTTGACCCACATATCCAACTGAGGTTTGCAGAGCTCAAACCAATTCTCCTCAGCCTGAGCAGCAACACCTCGCCTACTATCTCACACGTTTTTCCTTTTCTCAATTTCCCTTCCTCTTTTCCTCTCCCTGGGTCTCCCTGAAGGTTTCTCAAAGGCACTTTGGCGGCGCGGGGCTTTAATATCCCGCCGCTGGTGAAATGCCACGGAGGTCAAGGTGCGTAATGAAGCATTGTGATAGCGTGAACGGTTAAGAGTCCTCGGAGAGCACACTCACCGGGGCTCATTGGCCCCCGTCAAGGCGGAGGAAAGCATCACTTGGACGATGGTGCCATGGTGGGAGGTAGAAAACAGGGGGTGGGGTGTTCGGAATGTGCAGCTTGCAAATGTGATAATAGTCGTGTTCACAAACCCAGAGAGGTCTCTATCTTCAGATGCCTGCCTGGCTTCCATATTGTGCATTCATCTCAGCTGGCTTAACCACATGAAACGTATAGCATGGCTATTCTGGGGAAAACATTCAGCAAAATAGCTCACAACACGTCGCAATTGGCTATTTTCTACAAAGACATTCGGTGTGGAAGTAAAAAAGGAGGGGGCCTATTGTTGTATAGACCCCTAGGGCAGTGGTTCTCAAAGAGGGGTCCGGGGGCCCCCAGGCGTCCTTGAGGGATGGTCCCAATCCTTGATTCTGATTGGTTGGTTTCCGTTTAGTAGACGTGATAAAACACACCATAATCTAAGCATTTAAGTCCTGGACAAGAAAAGGTTTGGGAACCACTGCTCTGGGGGACTCTGGTCAGCAAGGTACAGTATAGAGGGTGGTTAAGATGAATTCATACATCACACAGTGTCCCTTGCCGAAATCTCTCTCTCTCATGTCTATCAGTGCATGTGTGACTGTGTGTGCGCACAAAGTTGAGACAGATAGACAGACAGACAGACAGACAGACAAGAAGTTCACAGCCGTCCTCCACAGCCCAACTCTCCAGAGAGGTGAACCCAGTCACTGTGTTCCTCTGAGGGGGGGGGGGGGGGGGGGGTTAGCTGAGGCTTCTGAGTGTCCCCTCTGTCATAATTTGGAACAATTTGTTGTGGAGAACGTCTCCCAGTAGCGACGCCAAATTAAAATGCTGGCCAGTGAGTCTGTCACAAACACGTGGTGGAGAACAGCAGCTGCACCAGATGGGAGGCAGGGTTTAGTCTTCGCCCGGTTTGAGCAGACACTAAAATATTGAGCCATTAGGGCCTTTTGTCAGAGGGAATCAGGTGTGATGAGGGGGAAAGGAACACACTCAGATGCACACACACACACCTTCTACAAGACCTCCCTAGCTCACCTACAGTAGGCAGCTGAGGAGACGAAGGTAAAAACACACACACAGGGAAATCGCGCACACACACACACACACACACACACACACACACACACACACACACACACAATCTCCTTTCACAAAGCATTATGTTTGAATGCTTCAAATGCTAACAGTGAGGAGAGCCAAATAGATTCTGTCTCCCCACCTCTCCCATGGTGCCCATAAATTGTTAATAAATTAGAATATAAAATAGGGTCTGAAATGCTTGAAATGAGATCTATGTGAAGCAGCACCATGTATATGCATCCCATGGCCGTTTCAAAAGGTCACATTCAAGCTTCATGCTCCGTGCTCCGCCGTGCAAAATTATGCCTTCTGACCCAAAAATGGAAATATCATCATCTAGATTGCCAGCAAGTAGAGCGGAGCTTTGTTGTTTTTTGTAGCTATTTAAAATTCTTGGTGATAGATTCTCATTCAGTCCCGTCTTAAGGGGAAAAATCTGAATCACTAAAGACATGCAAAGAAATGACAGCATAGTGGGCTGAAAGCGTGAATGACATGATGTTTAAACATGCAACATGCACACTCTCTGCAAGAAACATTCAAATTATGAAGGAAAGAATATTATTCCACAGTTCAAGTGTGTGCATGCGTGCTTGTGTGTGAGCATGAAAGAGAACGAGAGAGACGAAGAGTATTTGAGAGTTGTGTGTGCATCTTTTAACCACTTCAGCTTCCTCAAAACAAGGGGATCTTGCCACAGCAGATCTGATGCCAAGGCAAATGGAGTGTGGCGCTCCTGGGAGATCTTGGCATGGCATTGCAGTCGCATGGCATCGGGCATGCGAGTGCTGGGCCCTGCCCTAGTTTGAGCCTCATTTAACACCACTCACAGTGGGTCGGCGCGGTCCAAAGTCCCTGGCGCGGTGCAAGAAACCAGACCTTGTCTATGTTCTCCCACAATCTGTTATATGGGCCGATGTGCATCACGTGCAGTGAAGAGACTTGAGAGTGTGTCATAAGTTGTGAAAAGCATAGCAGGTCAAACTTTTTGAAAGAGAGACGCTCGAGTGGCGGCAGTCCTCTGAATAAACAGAGCAGCGTGTATACTAACTTTGATTTCTTACCCTTGCACGTGTCCCCTATTAACTTTGCACGTCAAACCAATGAATTGCCTCAGCGCATGACACATCTAAGATAGTAAACAATAAGGAGAAATTAGCCAGTAACACCGGGCCGACTATCTCTCTCCTTATTACCCTGTTCACAGAACGATTCCAAAGAATGGCAACTGGGAATTGCCTGTACTGTAGTATGGAGCCCCGGCCACAAAAGGGGAGGTAGCAAAGACGCTTGAACTTAATTAGCCCTTATTAAAGTAAAGGACCATTTCCGAACAGTGGGAGAACAAGGGGTTTCAAAGTGTTTGGCAATTAGGAAGCAACCATTTGCTCCACATCAGCCTTGAAACAGCATGTTGTGCATGAATGCACACCGCTAGTCACCAAGCCGCACGCAACGCTCGTCTATCCCAAAAGAGAAGCCAAATCGGGAGGGAATACAATATTATTATTATCTCTCCTTCTCACCAGGGAAGTGCACACAGTCATTACTGCGCATGAAATTTGCTCGGCCCACACTATATTCATAGATAATTGTCCTGGAGACTGTGCTTGCATCTTAAAGATGCTTCCCCTGGTTTCAAAGCAAGACTGATCAACAGATCAAATGACTGGCTGCAGAGAAAGGGCTTCCAATGAAAAACAATCTCAGAGCTCTAAGAGCTGACTCTTCTCATCGCACAACATGCATGTTGGGGGTTATTTTCTGCCCTGTATGAGTATTTTAATTAAGCGCCCAATTGCAAAAGAGCTCCCAGGTCTTTGCGATCTCAACAGCACCCTCCTGCTGGGAGATCTTTAGCGGTCGTTTGGTCTAATAACTTTTCGGGCTGTCGTCACAATCACTGTACAATGGAGTCGACATCTGGTGTTAGCCACACGCTAATGCTGGAACTTCAAATTCAGTTTATTGTCACATCACAAGTTTACACCATGTGTAAAATAATGGGTGAAATGATTTTCACTCCAACGAGCTTGTCATCTGCTACTTTTGAGAAAAATCTAAGTGGAAGTTGTTAAGTCTGTATGTGGGTTTAATAAATACTATATGCGGCCCTCACAACTATGTTACAACACCAATCTAACTGATATGCCTATTGAGATCTCTGTATCTGTCAGTCCTTGTCCCTTTTATGCCCATATGGAGATCCTTGATGTCATCAATATATGCCAATACAGTATATGGGCATGCTGATATGCCCATATATGGAGATCTCTGTATCTGTCAGTCCTTGACCCTTTTATGCCCATATATGGAGATCTCTGTATCTGTCAGTCGTTGTCCCTTTTATGCCCATGTAAGGAGATCCCTGATGTCACCAGTATATGCCCATGACTGATGTGTTTACTGATGCCATGACGACACATTGAGGTTAGACAACACACTCCATATTTGGGCGTAGCTGCATTGGGAACTCCTTATATGGTTATGGCTGAGTCATGGTGACACGAGCGTGACCTCAGAGGCCGGTCCTCCCTTAAGTCGATTTTAATATAGGATTGAACCAATTACAAGTATTAACTCATTGACTGCCGTTGACGTATTTTTACGCATGCTGATGTTTTCGGTGTTTACGCTAGAGGGCGCTCTTCGCCAACCTATGAGTGATCCTATAGAGTAGAGTATACCCGGAAATAACGTGATCACAACAAACCCAGCCCGTCCGATCTAATGTTAAAGGATTTAGACATTTTTTTCTCTGCTTTCTTGTTTGTTTCTGTGTTTTGGGCGAGAACGAGCTATATTCAACACTCACTCACTCACTCATCCCATGGCCTAGAGGGCCGTAGGGGTGTCATGGTGGATGCTTGGACGATCAGGGATCTCCAGCACTCTCGATCTTCTGCTGTGAGTAGCAGGGTTTGGGGAAGCTGCAGCCAGTCCATTCCTTGATGTTGTCCATCCAGGACTTTCTCTGCCTGCCTCTTCTCCGCTTTCCCACTACTGTCCCCTGTAAGATGGTCTGTGACAGAGACGTATGTCTTGTGACATGACCATACCAGGCCCGTTTACAACGTTTTACTGTTGAGAGTAGAAGCTCCTGTTCTCCAGCATGGGTGGTAACTAGCTGTCTAACTTAATCATTTGTCCGGTGTTCTGTATATGATATGCAGTTAATTTAAAACAGAGAAAATGAATAAGAGTGAAAATAAGAGTAAAAATACCAAATCAAATCAAAGCTAAGATAAAATATGCATGTGTGACAGTTATGCAGTCTCTAGTGCAAATAAAAAACATCAAATAGCAGCGGATATCAAATATGCAAAATGTATGGCAGAGTGTATCTACAGTCATATACTGTATTAAATTAAGTGAGTACCAACATAATGAGAGAATGTAATATTGACATGGCCATGTAGTGTCAGGCTACCAGCTATTTGCTATTTGGCATACAATGAAGAATATATAGTGCTTAAGTTGTTAAGATATTGAACTCGATATATAGCCTGGTACAATAATGGGCCAAACCATACTGTAGCTTCACACACACTCTAAAAACCTGTAGCATATTCATATTCTGAATTACTATAAACAGCTGCAGGAAAGCCCTTTGGTGTAGGTGTTGTCTTCAGTTCATCTGCTTACTCAGACTAGCTCAGATGCATTGAAGACTCCGAGTGACACCTTTGCCATAAGGCATAGAGAAGTGGATTATAAAGGATTACAAGGCCTGTGTGATCTTCATTCTCTTCTGACATTAGAGCTGTCAAGCACTCCCCGGGGTCAGGGGTCTGTTTAGCAGAACAAGGAAAGAGGTCAGACACCAGCGGGCAGTGCCAGCACTGCCAGCCATCATGTGGGCAATGAGGGAACATGAAGGGAAATTGATACCTCTGTCACCCAAACCTTTTGACTACAAAATACGCATTTTTGACAGAAAAAAACTAAACAAAAACTTTGTCCATTTAAAAAAGGTGACTGAGGGCCACTCCACGGAGACATCGACAGGCAAAGTAAACACCCACACGAGGCAACTCTTCTTCTCTTGCTCTTTGTCTCTCCTCTATCTGCAGTATATAAAATATAGGTTTGTGTGTGATTATGTATAAGTATGAAGTCTTGAATGTCAAAATTTTATATTTTTGAGTGTTCGTTCATTACGAACAATGTAAGTAGTCTTGAACGTAAATACAGAACATTTTTGAGTGTTCAATCACTATGAACTTTGTAACTGATATAACTTAAACCGACATGTATAAAGGATGTTTACAGTGTGTCATGTTTTGTGATACTGTTGATGAGGATCGAAATAAACTAAACTGAACTCTCTCTCAGTCTCCCGCCAGCTGTCTGTAACTACTCTCAGATAGATAGATGACAACCACCTGCTGTTGATGGAAATTAGAAAAGCTTGTCCACTGTTTCCCCCCCCTTTCTCCTATTCTCCTCTCCCCCCGAACCCATCATCCTGTTTAATTATTAATAATTTTTTTATTTGTGGTTTTGTTTGTCAGAGGCGGCAGGCAGGTGCCATGTAAAGTCGCTTTAGAAATTGGATGTCAGGAAAAACGGAGGAAGGAAGAAATAAACGCAGATGAAGTGACAAAGCCATGATGACACTCAAGGTGGTGGTATTGCTTAGTATTGTTAATTACAGTGGCAAAGGATATGACTGAAAATGAAAAAAGAGAGAGAGAGGGAGACAGTATCTCATTCGATGAAACCCTATTACGGCAGCAGGATGAATGGAGCCGCCTGCATCCGATGTGAAGAAAGCGTGAGAACAGGAAAAGCTTTCCACAAATAATGGTAGTATTAATAGAGGGTGATTCTTTCCTCATATCAGATCTAAATGGGGGTGTGCTGTGTGTATCTGGGAGCTGAGCCAGGGCCGAGCTGTAGACATGCTCTTTGGCTCACAACGGAGACTGATTGCCTGAGGAAGTGGAATTCTACATCCTATCGCGCGCCTTTCATTACGAGCTGCGGCAGGATGGGGGTTGATCCGGGCAGCCAATTTACTTGGCTTTCAGCTCGTCTCGGGATAAATTTCCATTTAAAGTGAAAATTTGTCTTAATTCGGAGTGCGGCAGTTTGCCGCGTACTTGGCGCCAAGCTTGCAACGTCACAGCAACTTTTAGACGGTTATGTTGTTGGTGTCACTAAAACTGAAGACCAGATTGGATCGCTGCTCTGACAAGACATTATCGCGGTCTGAAGTTCATGAGGAAATTTGCCATGATCGAAAAAGTTGCCATTAAAGATCGACTCAGTGCAGCGGTAAGCCTGTGTATGTGTGTGTGTGTGTGTGCTAGGCTAGCTGACTTTCTGTCTCTTGCACACTTTGACACTGGCTGCTGGGCTGCATGACAGTGATGTGGGCATGGTCACTGGTCAGAGGAGAGCCCCCCCACCCCCTGGTCACGTTAGTCCTCCGAACATCAAACCCACGGCGCTGAGACTTAGCAGGGAGTGACAGAGCTCCTCGACCTTGCCTCTCCTCTACCATCCACCGTCGGATGAATCTCCAAACTCCTCCTGTTCTCCTCCGCTCTCTCCCTATTGTGTATTCTGGACCTCAACAACAGCAGCCCTGACGGCCCACACTGTGTCAGCACTGTTCTCCTATCTCGCTCCCTTTTTTTTTTACTTCATTAAAACCCTGGTAACGTGATGGCATTTCAGTTAATTAGCGTGCTAGCCATAAAGTCCTTCACCTCTTTACCTTGTGCACTTGACTCCGATGGGCAGAACACTCAGCAATGGCTAAAGCTGATGCAATTTACATATAGTGCAGCAGCGGTGGCCAAAACTTCACTCGAGTTATGTTGCTCCCTGTACTTTGCTCCCTGTACGTTTTATTTTTTTCGGTGTTCTTCAATACTTGGATCATTCTGGCCATCTGTCCGTATACTTAGAATTCCGTTTTGCTCCCTGCTAACTCAGGTGGAAGATATGATTGATGTGCCCTTTCTCTTAGTGGACTGACCTTCCTTATTCTGATGGAACACACAATAGATTTCAGATGCTAACTGCTACTATTTGAAAACCCTGTTTATGATTTATTGTTGCAGTGATGGACTTTGTGTGTGTGTGTGTGTGTGTGTGTGTGTGTGTGTGTGTGTGTGTGTGTGTGTGTGTGTGTGTGTGTGTGTGTGTGTGTGTGTGTGTGTGTGTGTGTGTGTGTATGCTGTATAGCTGTCACGATACTCGATACGTTTCGGAAATGAATCGAAATTGACTAAATTGGCGCTCCATACAGTGAATCGAAATTAGGATCGCGATTCTAGCGCTATTTCATTATGTTAATTCCAAGGGAAGCCCGAGGCGCTGTTGTTTATCTGTGCTTCCGACTGGGAAAAGTTGAGCCACAGGCGAGTTGACAGAGAGAGAAACCGCTGGTAGTGTTGCATTGTAGAGTCCAGTCTGTCAATCGATGCCAGACTAACCGATTGTTCCACACAAGTACATGCTCGCAAATGAAGTTTTGCTGTAACAAGTGGGATTGTACTCGGCCCATCAATAATAACACTGAAAGATTAACAAGCTTCCCTTATTCGCACGTAGGGACATGAGGTGCCCGAATGCAATTATAATTACTGCCTATTACCCACACATCTCGTTCTCCTCTGGTGTTCTATATATGTTATATGTTATGTCCCTTTAATTTGCTTTGCGTGCAACAGGTCACTTCATGTAACTTACAAACAACAGTGGATAGGGTCCAAGTTATTTATTGAGAAACAAGTATTTTTCTCAATAACTTTAAAAAAAAAAGATATATATATATATATATATATATATAGTGATTGTTTTCTTCAAGTTCACCTGCCGCGCTCCCCCTCCGTCAAAAAAAGAGATGGCGTCTCGGAGGCACCGAGACTAGAGGGGACGATGATTTACGATTCTGTCACATAACTCGGACGGCGCTGAGTCGACTGAAGGTGACTTCGCAACGCTCGGCACGGCGAATCGCTCGTTTTAGCTCGCTTGGCGGTGCCTCTCGTGGCTCAAGTCACCTTCAGTTAGCGAGGCTCCATCGGTGAAACCAAGTGCACCTTTTTCAATCTGACTGGTTTTCCAATTGTACTGTGACATATATACTTATACATGTATATATGTATATATGTATATATGTGTATATGTATATGTATATGTATATGTATATATGCATGCATGCATGCATGCATGCATGCATGCATGCATGCATGCATGCATACATGCATACATGCATACATGCATACATACATATATATACACATACATACATACATACATACATACATACATACATACATACATATAAACATACACATATTTAGTAGGGGTGGGACGATATATCGATATATCGCGATACTTTCTCCCGCGATAAATAATCGATATACTGGCGGAAAAAAAACGATATTAAAAAAAGAAAAAAAACGTGTTTTTTTTTTGTTTGTTTTTTATACGTTGTTTTTCCCACTCTGTATTTGTGTAATGATGATTTTGAACTGTTTGGTGCTATTGTATGTGTTTATGAATTGAATACAAGGACTATCGTGATATATCGTTGGTGAATTTTCATGCAATATATCGTGATATCGCAATATATCGATATTTTCAGATATCGTGATATATCGTTGATGAAATTTCTTGCAATATATATCGAATATCGTGATATCGCAATATATCGAATATCGTCGAATATCGTGATATATATTGTTATCGTGGGCCTAATATCGTGATATATATCGTATCGTGAGGTACCCATATCGTCCCACCCCTAATATATAGAGTATATGACCTGTGCAAAAACAAATGTGGTTGAATCAAGAATCTGAATCATCCCAATGTGCTGTTTCACAGTTCACCTGTTCCCACCGGCCTTGTATCATTCACCCATCTCATCTCCGTGCAGCCTTCCCTTCCCCTCGCTCCCCCTCGACCCCCTTCTGCCACTGCCCGTTGTTAACAGTAATTAAATAGGGCGTGTTGGTACGTGAGGGAAGGAAAAATGAGGCGATGACAGACGTGCTTCGTGACGAATCTCCTCTTCATATTAATTTTCTTTTGTGTCTGAGGTGGCTATAGCGACTACAGTGCTGGACTGGCTTGGGAGGAGAGGAGAGGAGAGGAGAGGAGAGGAGAGGAGAGGAGAGGAGAGGAGAGGAGAGGAGAGGAGAGGATGTGGTGGCTGGCGTTACACAGTCATTCTCCGCTGTGTAAGCATGGTAATTGTATATGATGTTCAATACCTCTGAGGCTTCATTAAGCCTTTGCATCAAACTGCAGACAAGAAACAAGCCCCACCTTGCAAGGCAGGGGAGATGAGAAGAAAAACAGGCCCATTTACTGGCACTTCTCAAAGTGTTTTGAGTGGAGGCTCTTCTACCTGTCGGTGGGTGGGTGGGGGTGGGGGGTTCTTCCTCTAGTTTCTCAAATGAGATGCACCATACAGGCTGCCAGGGTGCAGGCACAAGTCACGCTGTTGGTTCGATACGAATTTCAAGTAATGTCGCAGGGAGTGCAGTGCGGGATGCCTCGAATTATAATTGTGTTTTCTACTGGGCTTTTCCTGGATACACGCGTTCACACAGGGAGTTTTCCACATTTTTATTCTGGTTTGAAACAATTTCACACAACTTCACGTTCCCCCTATGTTTGTGTGATTTAGTAAAAAGAACGAAGGAACCCGAAGAGAAGAACGAAACCTTTGTTCTTAAAGAGGGCGAGGGTTTGACAGCCATGTTGTTGTTACAGCCTCAAAGGTCTGAGACTGAGGAGGGAATCTGTCAGTCAGAACAGCCTGTTTACTGAACGCTTTGTGGTCCGCTCTGCCTACAGAACTTGTCTCCTGCTGCTTCTTCAGCCTGAATGCTGGAGGTTTTCATGAGACTTGGCAGGGGAGGCTTAATTCAGCCAGGAAACTCAGATGTTCTCTCTCTCTCTCTCTCTCCCTCTCGCTGCTTTAAGATCTCAGGTACGGGGCCCCCGAGTGGAAAGTTATTACGCCGGCCCAGGTTCGGCTTCGTAGGGTTCCCGGTGCTGCTGGCAGACAGGAAATGCCAGTCCGTAGATTTCTTTAAGTCCTAATGGCCCCCTTGGTTGGACATAATTGGTGCACTTCATGGCTGAGCTGATGGTAATCTGTCCCCTCCTTTAGGCCGCAGCCAGACAAAAGCCGGAGCTATCTGATTGGAGGAGGCTCACCGCCATGGGACAAGCTGAGCCTCCGCTCTACCAGAGCTCTTTTTTTAAATACAAAATCTTCAAAAACCAATGTGGTGCAATCGCACAGAACAGTTCACCTTGTTCTTCAAACATCCATCCCTGCCTTCTCGCTATCCCGCTCTGCTGCCACCCCCTCCTCTCATCTGGTGATCTTTTATGAGATTCAGTGAGGAGAAGCTGGAGATCTGTTTTCACAGCCTTCAATATATTCTATACATCTAGAGAAGAGCATACAGGTGGCCTAACTAGAAACTCATCAACATATTTCTAACTTACACTCAAACAAACAATGTAATAGCTCTCTAGATAAAGTATGGGCAGTATGAAAGTATATGGCGAGCAAAGCCTTATGGTTACGTTTCTAGTGTGGAGAGCAGGGGGGGAGACAGAAGAACCCGCCCCGCGGACAGGGCTGTCCGCTTTTTGCAGGAGTCTGTGCCCAAAATGTAGGGGCAGTAGTAACGTATCACAATGCACCGTGTTGTGAGCTTTAAAAAAAAAAGACTGTAGCGGGCTAATGCTAGCAGATTAGCATGTTCACACGGTTACAATGTTTTTGTTCTGGTGGAAAGAAGAGAGACTTTTTCTGTGGATCGTCAAAAAGACTCAAAATAAGGTAAAACCGCTGGCAGTGGCGAATGAATTAATACCTGGCAATGAATGTGTTAAGTTTTCAGAGTTAGCAGCTAAATCTGTCCATAAACGATCATTTATTAGTGGTTATCTTAGTTATAACTAAGGGTGGGAAGATGGGTACCTCACGATATGATAACTGTGGCGATATTTGACCCTCGATAACGATAATATCACGGATTCACGATATCTGCGATACTCGATATATTACAAGAAATGTAATCAACGATATATCACGGATTCACGATATCTGTAACTGAAACATTTTAAGAATACCCATAAAAGGCAAAAATCTGGAATTATGCATTTATTCCGCAAATCTTATTAGATTTGTGTGCATAACGAACTGGCCTGTGACAATGTACAAATATTTGCATGCATGGTGCCTCCTCCTAACAGTAAAACACTGACTGCAACCTGTCCACAAGAAAGGATGCAAAATAAACCCTCTAAAATATCTTGTGCAAATACTTTTTACAGGGGGAAAATGCTTTCTTAATAATGAGAGTACTAGCAACTTGTTTTATGTAAACCTGGCAGTGTTTAACAAGTATCACCAATTTGTTTAATGTAAACCATTTCAGTTCTTATTGCTTTGATAAGAATACAATACAATAAAATTTAATTAAATTAAATCCTGGGCTCATATCAGTGGTTAGGATGTATGAATACAAAAATAATAATAATAATAATAATAATAATAATAATAATAATAATAATAATAATAATAATACTTACAATTTAAAAAAAAACTATTTATTAAAACGAACTAGTTAAAAGGTTAAAACTATAAAAGAAAGGTAAACAAAAACAAAAGGGAGGGGTGGGGGTTGGGGTTTTATGTAGGGTGTATTTGTTTTGCAGTGTGTAGTGTTTATTCCATTTGGGGAAATCAAAACTAGCCTATATGTACTACAGTATACTGTATGTATTATCTAGCCGCTAGATAATCTACAGAAAATGTTGCCACTGCCCTCTAGCGGATTAATTGGTTAAACGACGACTTCACCCAACTACTATTGACTATTTTCATATATTTGGTCCTCACTAATGCTCATTATAATATGGTACCATCTTTGTCTACTAGGTCTGTGTCTCATAGGAAGGCTGTGGACAGTTCGGAAACCTGCGACATCATCGATGGGGAATCCAAAATGTATATAAACTGCAGGCTTTCTGTTTCTGGAAAGTTAGCATGCTATAATGGAATTCATTGATCTCATGTTAATAAAAAAAATAAAAAATAAAAGTGAAATCTTGTTTGGAAAAAATAAAACCTGCCTAACGCTGATGTCACTGTTAGGCGGGTTTCTGAAGTGTCCACAGCCCTCCTATGAGACACAGACCGAGTAGAAACGTAATGGTAACATGTATGGGAGAAAAGACAAAATCCCTGCTCCTCCACCCTACCCCCGCACTTGCGTGAGCAGCAACCATATGTGACCAAATGTGTCTGGCGTTGAGTCATCTAGCATATTAAAAATTTCATCTGCTTTAAGCCGTTTTAATTTGTTATTTATTTATTCTATTTAAGGTTTTTGTTTGTTCCAAGTTTGTATTATAATTCCCAGAGACTTGGAAGTCTGTGCTTCATGTTATAAATAATTGTGTATCATTTAATACATGTGGGATAGGGCCTTTAGAACCCATGTAGTTAGTTTTATTTCGGTCATAATTTTTCTTTTTAAACAAAGCGCTCATAGAAGGTATGACACAGAAATAAAATACTGTTTATTTATTCATGCAATTAATAAATTCACCTTAAGGTAATTTGGGAATGCATTAACCATACTGTAAGGACATTGAGTGAGAGAAATGCTAAAGATGCTACTATTTGAAAACCCTGTTAATAGTATTTGTACCAATGACCGAGAGTTGTCTAAATTCTGAAATGGGTAGCTCTCTCACAGCCACTTTTTGGGCTCTTTTCCCCTTGATTTATTTGACTAGGGAGTTGGCTTCATGCAAACTGCCAATCAAGACAATTATAATATGCCTCCGACTCACGCTGACCTCGTCCACGAGACAGCCATCACCGAATCATCTCACTTGGGGAATATTGAGAGGGTAAAAGCAATTAGTAAGAAAATTCATTAGAGGGAGTGATTAACTTTTCACAAATATGGACTGAGAACCTAACATACATTTGCATGGCATATGACCAGAACAAAAATCACAGTGCAGGTTGAGGCGACAATTTTCTTTCTATCCGTGTCATTTGATGAAAGGGGGTTTAATAATAAAGTGGACGATGCCCTGGGGAAAAATAAGAGTGTGAGCGAGGTCAGGTCAGGTGTGCACCATGCTGACTGGCAACGTGCCCACGCCCCACGGAGATTCCTGGTAGACCTGGCAATGAGCTGTACTCTCAGACGAGGAGAGAGGAGGAGACGATGACGGAGGAGAGGCGGAAGGAAGCCCTTCACTGAATCACAACGGAAGGCACAGCCAGGGAAACGTACAACTTCCTTCTCTCTAGTGGGTGTTTACCCCCCCCCCTCCTTCCTCCCACTCCCCTTGAGTCCAAGAAACACAGCCAATTGGCTGAGCAAACAAAGGTCAGACGAGAATATTAAATTGTTTGTCTTGTTCTGCCCCTTCCAGCCTGCGTTCTCTTTATTCACATTGACGAGGGGTTTCCGTTAGCTTTCACAGACCTCTCTGTTTTGCGGGGCTCATCACCCGGCAGTGATTTGACGAGGATTAAAGCTGTGCGGAGCTCCTACTGCTGGGTAGCGGTCTTTAGGGTATGCCGCTACCAGGCCTCACAGCGTTTAGAGCTCAAACAGTCCCATATCAGACAGAGAGAGAGAGAGAGAGAGAGAGAGAGAGAGAGAGAGAGAGAGAGAGAGAAACAAAAATGGTGATAAAGACAGTGAGACATGAAGCGAGGGAGACAGCAACTGTTAACCAGCCAAATAAGACATGTTAACTTGTATTGTCTTGCATTAGAGAGGCATTTCAGCCTGCTTGTCGTTGAGGATCCAGGCTGTACGGGAGCTTAGATCCCGTGTAGCCTAGAGGAAAGAGACAGGGTAAGCAGGGAGCAGGGAGCTCCTACCGATTCACGCTGAGCTAGGTCACACCGCTCCAAGGCAAGCTTCACAAAAGGTGGAATCCATCTCAACTCTACCACCACACTGGTGGCAAATGGTAGGAGAGGCAATATAGAAGGCAAAGTTCTCCATAACTTCTGAAAAAGCAGCTATCCAGGTATGAATACAGCCCATCATGAAGTTGCTAGTTGTACATACTGTATTGACTGTACTTTCTATAATATTGGCCTATAAATGTGTAGCATTAACCAGCTATACTTATAGTATGTTAACAGTGAAATGTGTATATCTATATAGTTATTTTAACGAAAACAAATGTTAAAAGCCATCAGAACACAATACAATTATCTTAATTTAGTGCCAAGTAAATAAAACAATAATAATGATTTATCTTTAGTATGACTGATCCTCTAATGGTTGGTAATCACGCGGGCTTTCACTGAACTTCCATGGAAAAAATAACATTCTCATAGGATGCGCAAGGGCGCCATCTAGTGGTAAACACTG